>NC_066569.1:5717636-5775136 GCF_024679095.1 Eriocheir sinensis | reverse complement strand
TAAAGGGCATCTCCATCTATCCGACCAAGTTGAAATTTTGTGCAAATCCTCTTGGAGGCTTTCAGTGAGAACCGAGTTGCCAATCTTTGTGTCGTCTGCAAATTTACTAATGCGGTTATTGAGTCCAACATCCACGTCGTTGATGTAAATAATGAAGAGGACTGGGCCATCCCTGAGGGACGCCACTAGTGACAGGCGCCCACTCTGAGTTAAATCCGTCAATCACTACTCTTTGTTGTCTGTTGCTCAACCAATTCGTGATCCATTGGTTTACTTGACCGTCAATACCTATTTGCTTTAATTTGTAAAGTAATTTATGATGCAGGACTTTATCAAACGCTAAATCAAGATAGACTACGTCCAGTGATTTGGTTACGTCATAAACTGTGAAGAGGTCGTTATAAAGGTTAATAGGTTTGATAGGCAGGATCTTTTGTTTCGGAAGCCATGTTGTGAGTCCCCAATCAATGAGTGGCTTTCAAGGTAATTCACAATTTTGTCTCTAATTATGACCTACAACCGAAGTTAGACTAATGGGCCTGTGGTACTTTTTTGTCTCCTTTCTTGAAAATCGGTGTCACGTTAGCCTTTTTCCAATCTGAAGGGACGATGCCTTGTCGCAAGGACATATTGAATACGGTTGTGAGATATACTTTGTCAGGTCCAGGACTTTTATTTGTTTTAAGTGAATAGGACTTCATCGGTTGTTATTTCAAAATTAGGCAATGAATGCTCGAGATTTACAATAGTACTGGTGTTGGTGGTAGCGAGAGGAAGACTGTTAGTATTAAACACCGAGGAAAAGTAATTGTTTAAGAGGTTTGCAATGTGTTGGCTGTCAGTCACTAGTGCACCGTCGCTGTTTGTTAAAGGTCCAATACCACTTTTGATCGCCTTTCTGTTGTTTATGTAACTGAAGAAAGATTTCGGATTATTTTTACAGTTGGCTGCAATATTTTCTTCGTATCTACGCTTTTCATTATAAAGTCTAATGTTTTCGGGCGTGCTTTGTTCTTTCTTTAACCTGTAAAACAATTTTCTCTCATTGACTGATTGTTTAATTTCGCTATTAAACCACGGTGGGCTTTATTAGTGTTAATTCGCTTCTCGCACAAGGGGACGAATGTGTTCTGCTGAGTGAGTAAGTGATTTTAACATCTGATAGTTGTATTTCTGTTAGTTTTGTCGGATTTCTACGAAGTTAGCTCTTTGAAATTGGGCACCTTTACTTTATTTTCAGTCACTGATGATTGAGCTTTAATGTCGACGCGCACTAATTTATGATCGCAAGAACCGAGGTGTTCTCCTACCGTGACACTACTGATTAGGTTATCTTGGGTCGTTATAACAAGGTCGAGTATATTATTTTGTCGAGTTGGCTCAGAAACCATTTGGCTTAGATAATTTTCTTCTAGAAATTCGATCATTCTATGTGACTCGCCTTCTGTACCTGACAGTGTCGCCCAGTCGATATGGGGGAGGTTAAAGTCTCCTAATATCAGTGAGTCGCTGTTATTAAGTGACTGCCTTAAGACGCTGTACATTTCAAGGTCGTCATCGAGTGATTGGTGACAGATATATTTAAGTTGACTTTTGCAATGTTTACTCGCAAGCACAAATGTTCAACGTTACTGTTTCCCGGTGTTTTGTCAGTGGGTTGCAAATAGCTTTTGACATAAAGGGCGACGCCACCGCCTCTACGGTTTACACGATCTTTGTTGAAGAGTCTGTAGCCATCTATGTTGTATTCGGAACTTAAATCAATATTTGTGGTGTCGATAAATGTTTCATTATGTCGTTAAAGCAAGACATCTCAGTTCATCAAATTTGTTTCTTAGGCTACGCGCATTGAAACTAAGGATTTTTAAGTTATCTAGAGGCTTGGTAATAGAGGTGGTGGTACTTGCGGGAGAGAGAGAGAGAGAGAGAGAGAGAGAGAGAGAGAGAGAGAGAGAGAGAGAGAGAGAGAGAGAGAGAGAGAGAGAGAGAGAGATTTACAAAGACAGATGGAAATGAGGAACAAAAACAAGAACAAGAACGAGAATAACAAAAACAAAAAGAACAGATAGACGCATACAGATAGATAGACAAACAGAGAAGACTTACACACTCACAAATACATGAACACGAATAACGCTGCCACATAAAAAAGTAAATAAATAAATCACGCACAACTAAATATCACGTCTTATCAACCTCAAAAAAGCAACGGACAAGCAATCATTTACACCTGGGGGACAGAACTGACAGGTTAATTAAGACTCCACCTGCACACCTGTCCACCTGCTTACCTAGAAAAAAAAACAGCTGAAAGGATTAAAAGTGATAGAGGTGAGTTTTCGTAGATAGATAGATAGATAGATAGATAGATAGATAGAGAGAGAGAGAGAGAGAGAGAGAGAGAGAGAGAGAGAGAGAGAGAGAGAGAGAGAGAGAGAGAGAGAGAGAGAGAGAGAGAGAGAGAGAGAGAGAGAGAAAAAAAAATGTTAAACTGGTGGCAGCGGTGGGATCCAAAGAGAGAGAGAGAGAGAGAGAGAGAGAGAGAGAGAGAGAGAGAGAGAGAGAGAGAGAGAGAGAGAGAGAGAGAGAGAGAGAGAGAGAGAAAGGGGGGTGGGGGAAGATTCACAAGGGCTTAGTCATGTTACGTTGCGAATGAGGGGATTAAGAAGGGTGGGAATGAAAGGAAATGGAAAAATATCAACAACTTTAAATACCCCAAACTGATCACAAGACACGTACACACACACACACACACACACACACACACACACACACACACACACACACACACACTAAACAATTTTCTTCTTTCTCGAGTAAAAAAAAAAAAATCTATATAAACGAAAAACACAGACAAAAAAAAAAGGAGAAACAGAAAGGAGGGAAGAAGGGAAGGAATGGAGACAGACAGAAGTGGAAGAGTTGAAGGAAGGAGAAAGAGGAAAGAGAGAGAAAAAGGTGGCAGGGAAACAGATAATGAGAACGGAGGAAAAAAAAGGAAGAGGAGGGAGAAAGGGAAGAAGGGAAAGAATCGAAAAAAAATATTGAAAAGTGGGAAGGAAGGAAAGGAGACAAATATATAAAAGAAGAGAAAGGAGAAAGAGAGAAGAGAGAAGAAGGGAACGAAGAGAGACAGATTAATGGAAGAAGGGAAAGAACGATAAGGAAGAGGGAGAAAAGAAATAAGAAAGGAAGACATCAGCAAAAGAAGGAAAGAAAAAACAAGGACATAAACAGAAAAAGAAAATGGAGAAAATAAAAAGAAAAACCGTGAAAATATAAACTAATGGCAAAAGTTAGCTCGGCGAAACACGACACCTGCGTGAAAAAAAAAATATCACCTGTCTCACGAAACTAATTAGAACTTTCAGGTTACGGCCAGAACGTCCTCATTTTATCATCATCATCATCATCATTACTATTATTTACTACTACAACTACTATAACTACTACTACTACTACTACTACTACTAACTACTACTACAGCTACTACTACTACTACTGCTACTACCCTAACTTAACCTAACCATTCATAATATCTTTGTTGCTACTACTACTACTACTACTACTACTACTACTACTACTACTACTACTACTACTACTACTATTACTACTACTAACCTAACCTAACCTAACCTAACCATTCATAAGATCGCTGTTGCTACTACTACTACTACTATTACTATTACTACTACTACTACTACTACTACTACCACTACTACTACTACCACTACTACTACTACTAACTATTTATTCTTTACTATTTTTTTCTTTTCTCACATTTTTTTTTCATTTCTTTTTTGCTATCACCACCACCACCACCACCACTACCACCATCACTACCACTACCACCACCACCACCCAAATGTCACACCTGAGTTCACCTGTAGAGAATAATTAACTTTTCTTATCTGATTTGTGACTTTTGACTATTCAATTGAGAGAGAGAGAGAGAGAGAGAGAGAGAGAGAGAGAGAGAGAGAGAGAGAGAGAGAGAGAGAGAGAGAGAGAGAGAAGAAATAAAGAAAGGCAGTAAAAGGAAGAAGGATCAAAAAGAAAGAAAAAAAGGAAAGCAATGATAAGAAAATAGATGAAATAGAGGAAAATAAAGAAAGTAAGGAAGAAAGAAAAGAGGAAAGTGGAAGAAAGAAAAATAAGCAGTGAAAAGAAGAAGAAAGGAGAAGGAAAAAAAAGAGGAACAAAGAAATTAATAAAAAAGAAAAAAAAAGGAAATGAAAGAAGGAAGATAAAGAGGAGGTAGTGAAAAGGAAAGAGGCGAATAAAAGAAGAAAGAAAAGAAGGAATAAAAGGGAGAAAGAAAAAAAGAAAAACATGGGAATTGAAAAATAAAAAGGAGAAAGGAAAAGGGAAAAAAGGGAGAAAGGAAAAAAGGAGAAAGGGGAGAAAAAAAGGAGAAAATGAGGAAAGGGAGAAAAGGGGAGAAGAAAAGGGAGAAGAAAGGGAGGATAAAGGGGGAAGGGGAAAAAAAGATAGAAAAAGGGAGAGAGGGGGGGAAGAAAAGGGAGTAAAAAGGAAGAAAAGGGAGAGCAAAGGGAGAAAAAAGAAAAGGGAGAAAAAATAGAAAAGAGAAAAAGGAAAAAATGGGAGAAGAAAAGGGAGTAAAAAGGAAAATGGAGAAAAATGGAGTAAAATGAAAAGGGAGAAAAAAGGGAGAAAATGAGAAGAAAAATGGAGAAAAGGGAGAAGGAAAAAAAGGGTGAAAGGAAAGAAATTAGGAAAATATAGGAATTAAAAAAGAAAATTAAGAAAAGAAGGAAAAAAATCCGTTTCTAAATAATCAATCTCTTAGTTTATTATTTTTTCCCCTTAAATAATAAAAACCAAGAGGGAAAAAGGGAGGATTAAAGGGAGAGGGAGGAAGGGAGGGAAGGGAAAGAGAGGGAGGTAAATATTGTATAAATAGGGAGATTAAAGCATTAAAAGAGGTAGGGCTGGAGGGAGAGATAAGGAGAGAGAGAAGAGGGAGAGAGGGAGAAGGTGAGGAGTGGAAGGAGAGGAAAAGGAAGAAAGGAAGGGAGGAAGGAAGGAAGGAAGGGAAGGAGGAAGGAGGGATGGAAGAAAGGAAGGTAGGAAGGAAGGATGGAAGAAAGGAAGGTAGGAAGGAAGGAAGGAAGGGAGGAAGGAAGGAAGGAAGGAACAAAGGAAGGAAGGAAGAAAGGAAGGAATTAAGGAAGAAAGGAAGGGAAGGAGGAAGGAAGAAAGGAAAAAAGAAAGAAAGAAAGAAAGAAAGAAAGGAAGAAAGGAAGGAAGGAAGGATTGAAGGATGGATGGAAGGAAGGTAAGAAAAGAAGGTAGAAAAGAAAGAAAAAAAGTGGAAGTAGAAAGTGAGGAAAAGAAAGAAAATATAGAAAAAACAGAGAGAAAGAAAACTGTAACGAAGGAAAGGAACAGAGAAAGACACAACGAATGAGAGAGAGAGAGAGAGAGAGAGAGAGAGAGAGAGAGAGAGAGAGAGAGACGAAAAGAAAAAGAGAAAAGAAAAAAAAAGATAAACAACGAAGTAAATTGAGCGAAAAATAAAGAAAACGAAAAAAGAAAAAAGAAAGAAAAGGGAGAGGGGGAGACAGGAAAATAAATGATGAGATAACGAAAGAGAGAAAGAGAAAAAAGATGGAAAGGAAAAAGGAAAAAAAGGCAGGAAAGGAAATAAAGAAGAAAGAAGAAAAAATGACAACATTGGGAAAAAAAATATAATAACGAAAAAAGACAAAAAGAAATAAAGGAAGAAAGAAAACAAGGACCAATAAAACAAAACAGGAAAGAAAAAGAAAAAAAAAGAAAAAAAAGAAAAACAAGACAAAGAAAAATATTAAAAGGGTGAAAAAAAGATAAAAAAAATAGGAAAAGAAGAAAAAATACCAAATACATAAAACAAGGATAAAACAAGAAAACTAGAATAAGAAAAAAATAAGATAAAGATAAGAAAATTAAGAAAAAAAACAATAAAACAAGTTCCTCACCACCGCGACAACCTTTCCAAAAACGCCTCAAGTTTGCCTTTCTCCCAAACTTGTCAAAAGGCAGTAGAAGGAATGGATAATGAAGGAGGAGGAGGAGGAGAAGGAGGAGTAGATAAGAAGAGGGGGAGGGAGATAAGCAGAGGAGGAGCAAGCTGATAACAAAATGAGAAGGGATGGTAAAATAATGTGATGAAAGAGGGGAGTGGAAGGGAAGGAGATAAGAAGGAAAAGGAAGGGAGAGAAAGGGAGATAAGAAACGGAGGGAGGAGATAGAGATAAACAGAGGAAAGGAATCGAAGGGAATGAAAAAAGATGGGAAGAGAGATAAAAAGAAGAGGAGTGGAAGGGGAGGGAAGGGAGATCAGTAGAAGGGAGCGATGGGAAGGGAAGTTGATAGGAAGGGAAAGGAAGGGAAGAAGAGGAAGGGAAATAAGAAATGGTGGGGAAGAGATGGGAAAGGAGATGAGGAGGGGAGGGGAGGGAGGGAGGTAAAATGAAGGGACGGGAAAAGGAAGGAATGGAAAGGGAAGGGAAAAGGAAGAGAAGGGAAAGGAAGGGAAGGCTAACTTCTTCACTAAATGACTAACTGACTGACTAACAAGATGACTGACTGACTGACTAACTGACTGACTGACTGACTAACTGACTGATTGACTGACTGACTGATTGACTGTCTACATGCCAAAGAAAAGGAGAATATAAATATGGAAATGAAAGAGAAGAAAGAAAGGGAGAAATAGAGAAGGAAGAGAAGCAGGAGGAAGAGGAGGAGGAAGACGAAGAGGGCGATTAGGAAGAAGAAAAATAATTAAAGAAAAAAGGAGAGAAAGAAGACGAGGAAAAGGAGCAGCAAAAGGAGAAGGAGGAGGAGGAGGAGGAGGGACAGAATAATCACAATCCTCAAATTTCAGAAACTTAAATTGGGTTACTGGAGACGGCAGACTGTTAAGAAGGAGGAAAAAAAGAGGAAAAGGGAAAAAAAGAGGTAAGTAGGGACATGTTTATAAGGAAGAAAAAGAAGAAAAGGATAAGTTATTAATATGTCTACGAAAGAAGAAAAAATGAGGAAAAGAGGAAAAAAAGAGGAAAAGTAGGGAGCTGTTGGTAAGGAGGAAAAAGAAGAAAAAAGATAAGTTATTTATATAGTCTACGAAAGAGGAAAGAAGAGGAAAAGAGGAAAAAAAGAGGTAAATAATGAAATGATAGGAGAGAAAGAAAATGAAAAAGAAAAGTTAGTTAATATATTGTCTACGAAAGAAAGAAAAAAGAAGAAAAGGAAAAAAAGGAAAAGAGGAAAAGTAGGAAAATGTTTGAAGGAGAGAAAGAAAAAAAGAAGAAAGAAAGTTAGTTAATATATTGTCTACGAAAGAAAGAAAAAAAGAAAAGGAAAAAAAGGAAAAGAGGAAAAGTAGGAAAATGTTTGAAGGAGAGAAAGAAAAAAAAAGAAAGAAAAAGTTAGTTAATATATTGTCTACGAAAGAAAGAAAAAAAAGAAAAGGAAAAAAAGGAAAAGAGGAAAAGTAGGAAAATGTTTCAAGGAGAAAAAGAAAAAGTTAGTTAATATGTTGTCTACGAAAGAAAGAAGAAAAAAGAAAAGAGGGAAAGTTGGGAAAATGTTGTAAAGGAAGAAAAAAGAAGAAAGAAAAATTTAGTTAATATTTTGTACAGGAAAGAAAGGAAAAAGAAAAAATGAAAAGAGGGAAAGTTGGAAAATGTTGAAAGGAAAGAAATAAAAATTAAAAAGAAAGGTTAGTTAATATTTTGTGCAGGAAAAAAAGAAAAAAGGAAAAAAAGGAAAAGAGGAAAAGTGGGGAAAATGTTGGTAAGGAAGATAAAAGAAGAAAGAAAAAGTTAGTTAATATTTTGTGCGGGAAAGAAAAAGAAAAAAAAGAAAATAGGTATGGAAAAAGAAAGAGAGAAGAAAAAAGGAAAGACGTAAGGTATAGGAATGTTAGTAAGGAAAGAAAATAAAGAAGAAAAAGAAGAAAAAAATTGTTAATATATTGTCTGGGTCGGAAAGGAAGGAAAAAGAGGAAAAGATGATGAAAAGAATGGAAAGAATAAAAGAAGCAAAAGGATTAATTATGCAAGAAAGAAAAGGAAAAAATATTGATAGGAAACTAAGGAAAAGAAGAAAAAAAATGTTAATATATTGTCTGGGTCGGAAAGGAAAGAAAAAGAGGAAAAGATGATGAATAGAATGGAAAGAATAAAAGAAGGAAAAGGATTAATTATGCAAGAAAGAAAAGGAAAAAATATTGATAAGAAACTAAGGAAAAGAAGAAAAAAAATGTTAATATATTGTCTGGGTCGGAAAGGAAGGAAAAAGAGGAAAAGATGATGAAAAGAATGGAAAGAATAGAAGAAGGAAAAGGATTAATTATGCAAGAAAGAAAAGGAAAAAATACTGATAAGAAACTAAAGAAAAGAAGAAAAAATGAAAAGACGATAATAAAGGAAAAGAATAACGAAAGAAAAAAATCATGTTAGAAAAAAAGAGAAAAAAAAGTTATTCATATATTGTTCAGGAAAAAAATGAAAAAAAGAAGATATAGAAAAAGAGGGGAAAGAAGAAACAAAGAATAAGGTTACTCATATATTGTCCATGAAAGGAGAAAAAAAAGAAACAATAGACGCACTAACATCATAGCCGATCCAGGATTCAGTACGTTTCCTAACTTATAGGCGGTAATGTTATAATCGCATACCGTAAAGAATCCTTATAACCAAAACTAACTAAAATTATGAGTGTTCTTTTGTTTGAACAGAACATTGAATAAACAACAGAACAATATGAAAATACGTTAATATTTTATACGACAACTGTAACGGTGTACCGGGGGGCGTTTAAAGGGCGTTTATTAAGACTTCAGCTTCCTTAAGGCGAATATATTCTTAGCCTATATGTACAAGGAGCGTCGGAGCGAGAGCGACTGCCGTTGTGTCAGTCGGACTCTCGTGAAGGAGTGACGAGTTACAGATTGGAAAATAATGAAGTTACAATTGGTCACGTACGTCAAGGTGACCTCCCGGCACTATGAAATGCTTTGTATACAAACTGAGACGGTAAACACTGACGGACGACATTCCTATAAGGTGGCGTGATCTATCTGTCGTGGGTTTTTTCCATTGGCAATTGTATGCCTAAATAATAATAATAATAATAATAATAATAATACATTGATATCCTACTATAACACAACTTTGGGCCGAGGCACGCCATTTTGCGGGTGTCAGATACCTTAAAGAAGCATATTTTGATGTCATTTATTGTGCCTTCTTGAGCTTTCATGATTATCTATTCGTGTATATTTCATGGAGGCATAACTTACATTGCTACTTTCAGTTTTACTAGTGACTCGAATTTGCGACTGTTTAGCACAATAGAATTTCACACAGGTAAGCGAATCAGACACCACAGAAATATTACCAGTGTGTGTATGAATGAACACCAAGATAAGCACATACTTTCTTTCTTTTATTCTTTCCATTCTTTTCATCATCTTTTCCTCTTTTTCCTTCCTCTCCGACCCAGACAATATATTAACAACTTTTTTCTTTTCTTTCTTCTTCTTTATTTTATTTCCTTACTAACGTTCCCATACCTTACGTCTTTTCTTTTTTTCTTCTCTTTCTTTTTCCATACCTATTTTCTTTTTTTTTTCTTTTTTCTTTCCCGCACAAAATATGAACTAACTTTTTCTTTCTTCTTTTATCTTCCTTACCAACATTTTCCCCACTTTTCCTCTTTTCCTTTTTTCTTTATTTCCTGCACATAATATTAACTAACCTTTCTTTTTTTTCTTTCTCTCCTTTCAACATTTCCCAACTTTCCCTCTTTCCATTTTTTCTCATCTGTAGGGTGTCTCGTGGATCATTACCCCGGTAGCAGCGACGGGCCAAATTTGTGCCATGATTTTAACCCCCCAAAATAGATGATACATAAACTGATCACAAATACTTTGATATATATTATGAAATAGTTTGTGAGTGATGATTTTTTTCTCATTTTTCTCGCTTAGAGGGACCATTAAGAAACATGATCCCCGCTGGTACCGGGTTAATAAATAAAACAAAATATCGGGATAGGCTACTCTTTGCCCACTACCGCCGCTCGAGGCACAAAAACAGTCCCTCTACCAAGTCTGTACCCCACATTTGGTGATGTTTGGCGCGCCTGTTAAATCAAGTGTGTGTTTTCTTTTTCTCTTTTTCTTCGTAATAAGGACAAAGACGTGAGGAAAGAGGCGTTTGAAATCTTTTAATATGGTGTTCGAATCTCTCTGCTTCCTTCTGTCAGTTCAATTTTTCTCTTTCCATTTTCTTTTAGCCCTAGGGAGGAGGAGGAGGAGGAGGAGGAGGAGGAGAAGGAGGAGGAGGAGAGGAGGAGGAGGAGAAGGAGGAGGAGGAGGAGGAGGACGGGGGGGAAGTTAGAAGAAGAAGATGAAGAAGAAGAAGAAGAAAATAAAGAAGACAGATAATTAAATGAAGAAGAAGAAGAAGAAGAAGAAGAAGAAGAAGAAGAAGACAAAAAGATGATGATGATGATCTAAAAAGACAAACAAAAAAAGAAAGAAAAGAGAGAAAAGAAAGAAAAAGAAAGAAAAGAAGACAAACTTAAAAGAAAATACGAGCTTCTAACGGCTGGGAGAGAGAGAGAGAGAGAGAGAGAGAGAGAGAGAGAGAGAGAGAGAGAGAGAGAGAGACTTGCTAACTTCGTCAAAAAAAAAAAAAGCCACAGAAACCTACGACTCTCACTCTCTCTCTCTCTCTCTCTCATATAAGGGGCACCTGACCTCTTCCTCTCTCACAAATCTAAGAGGAGTGACGCTAAACTCCTCCTCCTCCTCCTCCTCCTCCTCCTCCTCGTCCTCCTCCTCCTCTTCCTCCTCCTCCTCCTCATCGTCTTTGCCTTTCACATTCGCGTTTGCATAATCTTCCGCGTCATGTACGTAAAGAGAGAGAGAGAGAGAGAGAGAGAGAGAGAGAGAGAAAATCGTGAGTTGCTTTTCTTATTTTCTAACTTTTCTTTAATTCTCCTCCTCCTCCTCCTCCTCCTCCTCCTCCTCCTCCTCCTCCTCCTCCTCCTCCTCCTCCTTCTCTTTTCGTTCGTCTCAGTTATTTTTCTCTTTTCCCCTTTTCCTTCTTCCTTCTTTCTCCTTTCCTCTTATTCCTCTTTTCGTTCTCTCTTCCTCTTTTCTCTCTTCTCTCAGTGTTGTCTTCTTCCTTCCACTCCTCCTCCTCCTCCTCCTCCTCCTCCTTTTCTTCCCTCTTCTGTTTCGAATTATCTCATTATTTTCCTTTCAATTAATATCATTTCTCTTCTTTCACTCCTCCTCCTCCTCCTTCTCCTCCTCTTTTACCTCTTCCATCTTTCTCTTCTTCCTCTTGACTTCGAAATCTCCTCCATTCCTCGTTTTTATTCCTCTCTCCTCCTCCTCCTCCTCCTCCTCCTCCTTCTCCTCCTTTATCTTTCTCTCCATCATATTGACATTTTAATCTCCTCCTCCTCCTCTTCCTTTCCACATCTTAAATCTTCTCCTTTTTTCTTCCTCTTCTTCTCCTCCTCTTCCTTCCCATATCTTTTATCTTCTCCCTTCCTTCCTTCCTCCTCCTCTTCCTCCTCCTCTTCCTCTCCACTTCTTTGATCCTCTCCCTTCCTTTCTTTCTTCCTTCCTCCTCTCCCAATTCCTTTTCACACCTTTTATCTTCTTCCTTTTCCTTCCTCCTTTCCTCCTCCTCTTCCTCTCCACTTCTTTACTCTTCTCCCTTCCTTCCTTCCTCCTCCACTTCTTCTTCCTCCTCCTCCTTTATCTCTGTCTACATCATATTAACTTCCTAACTCCCTCCTTCTCTTCCTTTCCATATCTTCAAACTCCTCCTCCTCCTCCTCCTCCTCCTTCTCCACCTCTCACACCTCTCTATCTTATCTCCCCCAGGTGGATGCTCAGGTTAACGAGATCCCGCGCACCTTCTCATCTCACGCTGCTGTGGCTGTTGACGCACCTGAGATCAAGGGAGGCTGCGGCAATCAACACACAGGTACACACGACACCTGAGCAATGGGCCCGACAGGTGTTCAAGCCCTCGCAGGTAACACCAACACCTTCCAGCCTCCCCGTGACCTTCCCCAGCATCCCCCCTCCCCACCAGCATCGTGATCTTCGGGAAGGCATATTCTTGGGAGATGAGAAGAGAGATGCCGATGGAGATGAGAGAGTCTTGGGAGATAAAGAAGGAAGAATGCTGGATGCTGAAGAAACCCGGGAGATGAGTGAAAAGCGTGGAGATGAAGATAAAAGGCGAGGAGGAATGCTGGAGGCTGTAGAAATACTGGAGATGAGTGAACAAAGAGGAGATGAAGAATATGTGAGGCGAAAAAGGATGCTGGATGCTGAAGAAACCCGGGAGATGAGCGAGAAGAGAGAAGATGAAGATGGGAGCTTAGGGAGGATGTTGGAGGCTGTTGTCAAGCGGGAGATGAGTGAATGTCAACTACTGATTGCCTTCGACAGTGCCTATGACAAACCCTTCGTTCTGGCACCGCTAATGGCGCTGCCCAACCCACGCCAGGTGAGTTAATGAGTGCAATTAGACGTACAGGATGACTAGTTGATCTTACACTAAAACTTCCTCGTGTAGTAATTAGATGTAGTTAAGGTAATGTAATAATGTAGAAATGTAATGATGTGAAAGTGAAAGCAGGTGGTCATATACACCTGTAATTCTGTGTAAACGTAGTCACCTGTAATTAAGAGCAGACGAGTTAATTAGTCACGTATATGCCTTGAAACTGAGTGTAAGTGAAAGTAATTAATCAGATATGTACCTGTAATTAAGTGTAAAAGTAGTCACCTGTAATCAAGGGTAGACGAGTTAATTAGTCATGTACACACCTTGAAATTTAGTGTAAGTGAAAGAAACTAATCAGATATGTACCTGATATTAAGTGTAAAAGTAGTCACCTGTAATCAAGGGTAGACGAGTTCATTAGTGACCTATACACCTTGAAATCGAGTGTAAGTGAAAGTAATTAATCAGATATATACCTGTAATTAAGTGAAAATAGGTTAATGAGGTGTGAAATTTGGGTGTAATAGGTTAATCAAGTACCAAAAGTCTGCGTAATGACCCCAAAGCGAACACTGAACACTAATTACTCACTGACAGACGTACAAATGATAGCAATTAACATCATAAACATTGACAAACTGTTTATCTGAATTACAAAACCTTTAATCAATTATCGAAGTTAATTATCAAAGCCATACACTTCTTCTATTATTATTATTATTATTATTATTATTATTATTATTATTATTATTATTATTATTATTTGTCTTTCTCTAATTAATATTCAGGTGTGCAAATTCAATGGTTAGTCAGGTATGTGTGGAAATGCAGGAGGGTCATTATACAGGTAATCTAGACTGAATTACCTGGATTATGTGGGTTATGTGTGTGTGTGTGTGTGTGTGTGTGTGTATTGATTTGACCCTGACCATTACTGTGTGTGTGCGTGAGCGTGTACGTCTGAGTGTGTGTGTGCGTGCGTGCGTGAAATTATTCCTTCATCCTAAATTCCATCACGTTCCCCTTCCCATCTCTCTCTCTCTCTCTCTCTCTCTCTCTCTCTCTCTCTCTCTCTCTCTCTCTCTCTCTCTCTCTCTCTCTCTCTCTCTCTCTCTCTCTCTTTCTTCACTCTTTCTCCCCTCTTTCTTCCTCTCCCCTCTCTCTCCCTTTTTTTCTCTCTTTTTCTCTTAATCCTCCCCTCTTCTTAACACCTAACCCTCAAGCGTCACTAAAACACATAAGTCTCCCCTTCTCTCCCCTTGTTTTCTTTCTCCTCTTCTCCCCTTCTCTCCCCTCCTTTGCTCCCCTTACCCTTTGTTTTATTCACCCGTCTATTCCATCTTTTTACACCTTCCTCTTCTTCCAGTTAATAAATTCTTCCCTTCTCTGTTTTTTTTTTATATATATATTTTCCTTTTATCCTTTTATCCTCTTCTTCTGATTCTATGGCATACCCTAAGCCTTTAAAATTACCCTTAAGTCCTTCATAATCCCTTTTTGTATCTCTTCCCTTCCCCTTTTTTTCTCCCTCCCATCTCCCTTTTTTTTATCCTCTCCCATCTTCCTCAAACGATTTCTCTCCCCCTTTGAAATTTACTCAAAAAATCCACTAGCTCTCTTTTCTCTTTTCCCCTCACAAAGATAATTCCCCTTCTTCCTTACTGTCCCCTCTTCCTCTCTTTCTTCTTTTCCCCTCTTTGTATATTTTTCTCGTTTCTTCTCCTTTTTCTCTCTCTCTCTCTCTCTCTCTCTCTCTCTCTCTCTCTCTCTCTCTCTCTCTCTCTCTCTCTCTCTCTCTCTCTCTCTCTCTCTCTCTCTCTCTCTCTCTCTCTCTCTCTCTCTCTCTCTCTCTCTCTCTCTCTCTCTCTCTCTCTCTCTCTCTCTCTCTCTCTCTCTCTCTCTCTCTCTCTCTCTCTCTCTCTCTCTCTCTCTCCATTTTTTTCTGTATCCCACCGCTGCCACCAGTGTAACTATCTCTCTCTCTCTCTCTCTCTCTCTCTCTCTCTCTCTCTCTCTCTCTCTCTCTCTCTCTCTCTCTCTCTCTCTCTCTCTCTCATTTCTTTCTAATTTCCTTTCTTTAATATTCCAAATCCCTTTTTTCCTCTTTTTTTTCCTCTTTCTGTCTTCACTTTTACCTTTTTCTCCCTCTCCCTTTTCTTCCCTTACCACTTTTCTCCCTCTTTCCCCTCCCATCTCCTCCTCCCCTTTTCTTTCTCCCCTTCCCTTTCATCCCCATTCTTCCCCTTTTATCTACTTCCCTTTTCTCTCTCCGTCCTCTCTCCTACTTACCTTTCTCTCCTTACCTACATCTCTCCTTTCCTATCTCTCTCTCCTTACCCCTTACCTACCTCCCTCTCCTTACCTATCTCCCTTTTCTCTCTCCGCCCTACCTCCTACAAACCTCTTTTCCTCCCCTTTTCTCTCTCTCTTCCCTTTTTCTTCCTTCTTTTCTTCCTATCCCCTTTTCCCCTCCTCTCTCCCCTTCCCGTCACTAATACCCTTCCCCTCATCCCCCTTCCCCAGGTGGTGAGGGTGCGGGAACTGGATGACCTGCTGGGGGTGACCTGGGGAACGGAGGGCTGCCGGGGGTACCTCATCCTACTGGGGAACGCTGCCCCCCTCCTGAGACTGAGTGAGGGGGAACAGCTGACCTGGGACTATAGAGGGAGGTGAGTGAGGGGAGGGGGAGGGGAGGGAGGGATGTGAGGGAGGGTGGAAATTGGGTGTGGGGAGAGGGGAGGGAAAAGAAAGGGGAAAGGGGAGGGGGAAAAAGAGGAAAGTGGAGTTGGAAAAATGGTGAAGAGAGAGAGAGAGAGAGAGAGAGAGAGAGAGAGAGAGAGAGAGAGAGAGAGAGAGAGAAGACAAAAAGAAAAGTTGTAAAAAGGAAAAAAAGGAAAAGATATCCCACAGAAACTAGAAATCAGAGAAAAAGGAGAAGAAATGAGGAAAAATACAAAGATGGGAAAATAGGAAAGAGAGGAAGAGGGAAAAGTAAGGAAAGGGGGAAAGGAAATGAGGAAAAATGGGGAAATGGGAGGGTGGAAAAGGAAAAAATGGGGAAAAAAGGGAAATGGGATGAGGAAAAAAAGAGGAAAAGGGAGAGGAAAAGGGACAAGAGGTTTCTCAGTCTGTCTATTGGTGTATCTATCTATCCTCTCTCTCTCTCTCTCTCTCTCTCTCTCTCTCTCTCTCTCTCTCTCTCTCTCTCTCTCTCTCTCGAAACATAAATAACAGAAAACGATAAAGGATATAAAATAAATAAACGAGAGAGGACAAAACAAACAACGACGGAAATGAAATGAAAAAAAAGAAAACAATATCGGAAACAAAAAGTAAAGTAGGAGGAAAAAAAGAGGAAGAATAAGAGGAAAAGAAGAGGAAAAAGAGTAGGCGGAAAAAAGAGGAAAAAGAGTAAGAGTAGGAGGAAAATAAGAGGAAAAAGAGTAGGAGTAGGAGGAAAATAAGAGGAAAAAGAGTAAGAGTAGGAGGAAAAAAGAGGAAGAATAAGAGGAAAAGAAGAGGAAAAAGAGTAAGAGTAGGAGGAAAAAAGAAATAATAAGACGAAAAAAAGAGGAAGAATAAGAGGAAAAAAGAGGAAAAGGAGTAAAAGGAAGCGAAAAATGAGTAAGAGGAAGAATAAAAAGGAAGAGAAAGAGGAAGAGAAGGAGATAAAAGAGGAAGTAGAAGAAAACAAACACAACCACCACCACCACCACCACCACCACCAACAACAACAACAACAACAACTTTCTCCGCCTCCTTCTCCTCCTCCTCCTCTCTTTCCAAATCTTCCTTCTACTCCTTTCCTTCATACAAATCCTCCTCCTCCTCCTCCTCCTCTCTTTCCAAATCTTCCTTCTACTCCTTCTTTCCTTCATACATATCCTCCTCCTCCTCCTCCTCCTCCTCCTCCTCCAACTTCTTCTCCTCCTCCTCTTTTTTCTCCTCCTTCAGTTCACCATCAGCACCACCACCACCACCAATATCACCACCACCACCACCAGCGTCACATTCCCACCAGGTGTAACTCTCCTAATTAACTTTCCACCTGTCTCCCCGTCGCCAGGTACCTCTGCGTGCTACCCTCTCGGAACGACCTGATGAAGTTAGCAACCTCTCCGAAGGGACGGAAGACAGAACACCTGGCTGGAGTCATTAAGGTAAGACAGGGTAAGGTGAGGTGAGGATAGGTAAGGTGAGGTAAGGTAAGGTTATATGAGGTGAGGTGAGGTAAAGTAAGTAAGGTAAGGTAAGGACAGTTAAAGAGGAAGATATGGGTAGGGAAAGGTAAGACAAGGGAAGGACTTGTAAGAAGGGAGATAAAGGTAGGTAAAGGTAAGGTTAAGTAAGGTAAGGAAAGGGATAGATATAGGAAAAAGGTAAGAGAAAGTAAGGGCAAGTAATGGAGAAGATATTGGTAGGTAAATGACAGGTAAGGATATTGGCAGGTAAAGGGAAATAAGGTTAAGGTAAGTAAGGTAAGGTAAGGTAAGGAAACGGACTGATGTAGGAAAAAGGTAAGAGAAGGTAAGGACAGGTAAGAAAGATTATATTGGTGGGTAAATGATAGGTAAGAAGGATATTGGCTGGTAAAGGTAAATGAGGTTAAGGTAAGTAAGGTAAGGTAAGGTAAGGAAACGGACTGATGTAGGAATAAGGTAAGAGAAGGTAAGGACAGGTAAGATTATTTTGGTAGGTAAATGACAGGTAAGAAGGATATTGGCAGGTGAAGGCAAATTAGGTTAAGGTAAGTAAGGTAAGGTAAGGTAAGGAAACAGATTGACGCAAAATAAAGGTAAGAGAAGGCAAGGACAAGTAATGAAGAAGATATTGGTAGGTAAATGACAGGTAGGAAGGATATTGGCAGGTGAAGGTAAATGAGGTTAAGGTAAGTAAGGTAAGGTAAGGGCCTGGCTCATATGGGACGTCTCCAGCAACTTATTTACCGCTGGATATGAGACGACTGCCGCGAAATATGTCACAGGTCTAATATTGCCACTAACACTTTATTTTCCTCCTCCTCCTTCCTTCTCTCTTTCTTTCCTTCTTTCTTTCTGTCTTTCCTTCTTTTCTTTCTTTCCTTCTTTCTTATCCTTCCTCTTATTTCCCTACTTCATATTCTGATTACTTCTCCTCCTCTTCCTCCCCCTCCTCTTTTTTTCTTTTCTAATCTCTTCCTCTTCCTCTTCCTCCTCCTCCTTCCTTCTCTCTTTCTTTCCTTCTTTCTTTCTGTCTTTCCTTCTTTTCTTTCTTTCCTTCTTTCTTATCCTTCCTCTTATTTCCCTACTTCATATTCTGATTACTTCTCCTCCTCTTCCTCGCCCTCCTCTTTTTTTCTTTTCTAATCTCTTCCTCTTCCTCTTCCTCCTCCTTCCTTCTCTCTTTCTTTCCTTCTTTCTTTCTGTCTTTCCTTCTTTTCTTTCTTTCCTTCTTTCTTATCCTTCCTCTTATTTCCCTACTTCATATTCTGATTACTTCTCCTCCTCTTCCTCCCCCTCCTCTTTTTTTCTTTTCTAATCTCTTCCTCTTCCTCTTCCTCCTCCTCCTTCCTTCTCTCTTTCTTTCCTTCTTTCTTTCTGTCTTTCCTTCTTTTCTTTCTTTCCTTCTTTCTTATCCTTCCTCTTATTTACCTAATTCATATTCTTATTACTTATCCTCCTCTTCCTCCCCTCCTCTTTTTCTTTTCTAATCTCTTCCTCTTCCTCTTCCTCCTCCTCCTTCCTTCTCTCTTTCTTTCCTTCTTTCTTTCTGTCTTTCCTTCTTTTCTTTCTTTCCTTCTTTCTTATCCTTCCTCTTATTTCCCTACTTCATATTCTGATTACTTCTCCTCCTCTTCCTCCCCCTCCTCTTTTTTTCTTTTCTAATCTCTTCCTCTTCCTCTTCTTCCTCCTCCTTCCTCTTTCCTTCTTTCTTAATCTTTCTCTTCCTTCCCCACTTCATCTTATTACATATTCTCCTCCTCCTCCTCCTCCTCCTCCTTCTTGTTCTTTCTTTGTTTCTTTATCTTCTTCCTCTTCCTCCTCCTTCTTTCTTTCCTAATCTTGCTCTTATTCCTCTTTTTCTTCTTACACATCCTCCTCTTCTTCCTCCTCCTTTTCCTCCTCTTCTTCCTCCTCCTCCTCCTCCTCCTCCTCCTACGCGTTCTTTCTTTCATCCTCTTCCTTCTCCACATCCTCTTTCTTTCTTTTTCTATCCCTCCTCCTCCTCTTCCTCTTCCTTCTCTCCTCCACCTTCTTCTCTTCTCCTCTGTTTCTCCTCCTCATCTTCATAACCATCCTCTTTCTCCTCCTCCTTCTACTCTGTCTTTTATGATCTCTCTCCTCCACCACCTCTTTCTCTCCCCCCCTCCCCCTCCTCCTCCTCCCCCAGGGTCGGTCGGCGGGGGCGTGGCGGGTGTACGTGGGGCGGCTGTACCAGGGGGTGGCGGGGGAGGTGGCGCGCGTCTCCACCTGGCGCGGGGATAGGTTCAGCTCGCCCGCTCTCATCTACCAGGACAGACTCACGGACCTGAAGGGCGCGAGGCTCAAGGTAGGGAGGGGGAGAGGGGGGAGGTGGGGGGATGAGGGGGGGGCTGGTAAGGCTGGGGAGGTGGGGGGGTGGAGGGAAAGGAGGGGGACGGGGGAGTGTGTGTGTGTGTGTGTGTGTGTGTGTGTGTGTGTGTGTGTGTGTGTGTAATTAGGTTTACATTCATTCGTTTTTCTTTATCTTTTTTTTTACGTGATGTGATGAAATGCCTGTTTGTCTGTCTGTTTGTCTGTCTGTGTCTGTTTACCTGTCTGTCTGAGTGTGTGTTTGTGTGTCTGTCTGTCTGTCTGTCTGTCTATCTATATGTCTGTTTATCTGTCTGTCAGTGTGTGTGTTTGTCTGTGTGTTTGTGTGGCTGTCTGTCTGTCTGTCTGTCCGTCTGTCTGTCTATCTGCTTGTTTATTTGTCTATGATTTTCTGTGTCTTGGTCTCTCTGTATGCCCGTCTGTTTGTCTGTCCGTCTGCCTGTCTGCCTGTCTACCTCTCGCTCGCCCGCATCTGCACACTGTTTGTTTTGGTTTCACTCTCCCGCTGTGTACCTGAGCGGACGTGTGGCTGCCTGCGGGTGCGTCTGGGCCCATAAAATAAACACTAAAGTCCTCCCCAGACCGGCGCCGCGGCTCCTCTACATGCAGAAGAGAGGAGAAGGGAGGAGAGAGGGAATCACTCCGCTGCATAAGGGAATGTAATCGGTCTAACATCCCTCTCTTCCCTTCACTCCTTCCTTCCCTTCCCTCTCTATTTTGCCATCATTCTTTCCTCCTCCTCTTCCATCGTTTTCCCTTCCCTTCCTCTTCCCTTTCCTCTTCTGCTAATGTTGCTTTTTCTTTTCCTCTTTCCTTCCCTTCCCTCCCTGTTTTGCCATCATTCTTTCCTCCTCCTCTTCCATCGTTTTCCCTTCCCTTCTTCTTCCCTTTCCTCCTCTGCTAATGTTGCTTCTTCTTTTCCTCTTTCCTTCCCTTCCCTCCCTATTTTGCCATCATTCTTTCCTCCTCCTCTTCCATCGTTTTCCCTTCCCTTCCTCTTCCCTTTCCTCTTCGGCTAATGTTGCTTCTTCTTTTCCTCTTTCCTTCCCTTCCCTCCCTATTTTCCCATCATTCTTTCCTCCTCCTCTTCCATCGTTTTCCCTTCCCTTCTCCTTCCCTTTCCTCTTCTGCTAATGTTGCTTCTTCTTTTCCTCTTTCCTTCCCTTCCCTCCCTATTTTGCCATCATTCTTTCCTCCTCCTCTTCCATCGTTTTCCCTTCCCTTCCTCTTCCCTTTCCTCTTCGGCTAATATTATGTCTTCCTTTCCATTCCTCTTCTTCTGATATTGCTTCTTCTTCCTCTTTCCTCTTTTCCCTTCCTCTTCCCTTTCCTCTTCTGCTAATGTTGTTTCTTCCTTTCCTCTTTCCTTCCTCTTCCCTCTTCTTCTGACATCGCTCCCTTCTTTCATCCCTTCCCTTCCCTTCCTGATATCACGTTTCCTCTTACGCCTCCCTTCTCTTTCATTTCCCTTCCCCTTCTAATATTCCTCTCTTCCTTTCCCATCCCTTCCCTTCCTCTACTAACATCGCCCTTTCCCTTTCCCTTCCCTTTCCTCTTCTGCTAATAATGCTTCCCCCTTTCCCCCTTCACTTTTCTTCGGCTAAAATTGCCCCTTCCCTTCCCTTCCCTTCCCCTCACCCTGTTAACGTTTTTTTTTCTTCCCTTCACCTCTTCCCTTCACCTATACCTCCTCCTCCTCTTCCCCTGCTAACACTGCCCCTTCTCTCGCCTCTTCCCCTCCCCATCAAAAATTGCTTCCCTTCCTCTCTTCCCCTTCCCTGCTAAAATGCCCCTTTCCCTTCGCCTCCCTTCCCCTTCCCTGCTAAAAATTACCCCTTCCTTCACCTTCCTTCCCCTCACCTGCTAAAATTACCCCTTCCCCTCACCTCGTTTCCCCTCACTTGCTAGAATTTCCCCTTCCCTTCACCTGCTAAAATGCCCCCTTCCCTTCCCCTCCCTTCCCCCTATCTGCTAAAATTAACCCTTCCCATCCCCTCCCTTCCCTTCACCTGCCAAAATTATCCCTTCCCTTCCTCTCCCTTCCCCCTCATCTGGTCCCCTGTTCTTTTTAATTAGCACAAATGACAACAGGTAAGGCCAGGTAAAGTAATGCATATACCCAGGTGTTGAATTAGAGAGAAAGGGAGGAAAATAAAGGTTAGGTTAGGTTGAAAAAAAAGGACCAAGAAAAAAAGTATTGTACAGTCATAATGAGTTTCTGAATATACTTTGATAAAATATAATGAATTACGATATAAGGAAAAAAATGCAATCATACACACACACACACACACACACACACACACACACACACACACACACACACACACACACACACACACACAAAAGTAAATAAAATAAATAAATAAATAAGTGAATAAAACTGAAATAGATTAACTCGTCTAAATAAATAAAACTGTTCTGCCTAATCACCTCTACCTGTCTCTTAATCATACCAGCCTTTACCTGTTCTTAATTACCTGCATTCACTCACTTTTAACCATTAATTTTCATACTGACCTAGTTAATTCACCTGGCCCATCTCTCACCTGTACCCAGTCTACCTGTGTGTCTATTTTGTACCCAGTTAACCTCTCTACCTTCTCTCTCTCTCTCTCTCTCTCTCTCTCTCTCTCTCTCTCTCTCTCTCTCTCTCTCTCTCTCTCTCTCTCTCTCTCTCTCTCTCTCTCTCTCTCACAGTCTACCTATTTCTGTACCTATTTTACCTTCATACCTATTTCTCTTCTACCTGTATTCGTATTTCTTGATCCATTCTACCTATTTCTATCTCACCAATTTCTCTGTCCATCTATTTATGTCCATTCCCCATTTCAACCTGTCTACCTATTTCTACCCCCCATTTCTACTTATCTACCTATTTATGTTCACTATTTCTACCTGTATCTATTTCTGTTCCCCCATTTCTACCTGTCTACCTATTTCTGCCCCATTTCCTACCTGTCTAACTATTTATATCCCCTATTTCCATCTGTTTACCTATTTCTCTTTTACCTGTACACCCATTTTCTTTCAACCTGTCTACCTATTTCTCTCGTCCTACCTCCTTACCTATTTCTGTAGACCATTTCCTCCTGTCTACCTATTTCCGTCCACCATTTCAACCTGTCTACCTATTTCTGTTCCCCATTTCTACCGGTCTACCTATTTCTATCCCCTATTTCCATCTGCCTGTACACCCATTTTTCTGTCTACCTATTTATGTCCACCATTTCTACCTGTCTACCTATCTCTCTCCTACCTGTAACCTATTTTTCCTTCAACCTGTCTACCCATTCGTCTCGTTCTACCTCTTTATCTATTTCTACCACCCGTATCTACCCGTCTACCTATTTCTGTCCACCATTTCTACCCGTCTACCTATTTCTGTCCACCATTTCTACCCGTCTACCTATTTATGTCCACTATTTCTACCCGTCTACCTATTTCTGTCCACCATTTCTACCCGTCTACCTATTTATGTCCACCATTTCTACCTGTCTACCTATTTATCTCCTACCTGTAACCTATTTTTCTTTCAACCTGTCTACCCATTCGTCTCGTTCTAATTCTTTATCTATTTCTACCACCCATATCTAACTGTCTATTCCTGCCTCCCCCTGTCCACCTGCCTACCCATCCCTTCCCTTTCCCAGGCCGTGACCTTCGAGTGGGCGCCCAGCGTGTTTTACTACCGGGACAGCGCCGGGAGCGTTGTCTTCCGCTACGGGACGGACATCGGCGTTCTCGACACGATTGCCCGGGTCATGAACTTCAGCGTGGAGTACGAAGAGCCGCCATTAGGTAAGGGGGAGGTGGGGAGGCGTGGGGAGGAAGGGGAAGGGTTGGAGAGGAACGGGAGTGATTTGAGTGAGAGAAAGGGGGTTTGAGAGGGAGTGTTTGATGCTTGAAGGGTGATGGGGGAAAAGAGGGGTGATGGTGGGGTGTGTCGTTAGTGAGGGGATGGCTGGGGAATAGGTGGGGAGGAAGGGTAAGGATTGGGAAATGAGGGGTGAGAGAGAGAGGGGGGGGGGATAGGGAAGGAGGGATGCATGATTTTTGAAGGGTGAAGGGGGAGGGGGAAGGCGGGGAGGGGAGGGGAAGGATGGGGAGGAAGGGGAAGCATGGGGAGGAAGGGGAAGGATTGACAGTGGGAGGAAGAAGAGGTTTGGGAGGAGTGTATGATGTCTGAAGGGTGAAGGGGAGGGGGAATGGGTGGGGATGGGTGGGAAGGAAGGGGAAGGAGGAAGGGGAAGAAATTGGAGAGTGAGGGGAGAGAGGGAGATGGTGAGGAAAAGATCGCATGATGTTTGAAGGGGGAAGAGCGGGGATTTGGAGGGAGGAGAAGGTGGGGATGAAGTCGGTGTGGGGATGGGTGGGGAGGAAAGGGGAAGGATGGGGAAAGAGGAAAGGGGAAGGGATTAAATAATGTCTCAAAGGGTGAAGGGTGGGGCTGGGAAGGGGAGGAGGGGATGAAGTTAACATGAGGAATAGGTGGGGAAGCGTGGGAGGTTAGGGGAAGGGTGGGGAGAGAGGGGAAAAGGTATGAGGGAAGGAAGAAATAAAAAAAAAATAATAACAAAAAATGGAATAAGAAAGGAAAGAGAAAAAAATGAAAATGAAAAAAATGGGAAAATTGAAAGAAGAAAAAGAATAAAGAAACAAAGACAACAAACAATAAACAAATAAACAAAGAACAACAACAACAACAGCAACAACAACAACTTAAGCAATTACACTTCTCTGGTTCTGTTTGTCTTGTCCAATTGCTCTCTCTCTCTCTCTCTCTCTCTCTCTCTCTCTCTCTCTCTCTCTCTCTCTCTCTCTCTCTCTCTCTCTCTCTCTCTCTCTCTCTCTCTCTCTCTCTCTCTCTCTCTCTCTCTCTCTCTCTCTCTCTCTCTCTCTCTCTCTCTCTCTGTGGGTCCATTTTCATTCACTTCTTTCCCATTTTCTCTTTCCCATTCTTTTTATTTTTTTCCCCATTTTTTCTTCCCATTTTTTCCTTCTTTCACTTCTTTTCCATTTTTTTTCTTCCCCATTCTTGTTTTTCTTTCACTTCTTTCCTATTCTCTTTTTCACTTATTTCCCATTTTTTCTTCCCTGCTCTTTATTCCCTTTCACTTCCCTCCCATTTTCTTTCGTTTCCCATTCTCTATAACACTCCCATCATCACCAAGCCCACCTCCCGTTTTCTTTGGCAGGGGAGTGGTGGGGACGAGAGGAAGAAAACGGCAACTGGTCGGGAATGATGGGGAGACTTGCGCGGAACGAGGTCGACATAGGATTGGTTGACCTCTATGTTACCCACGTCCGGATAGGGATTCTGGACTACACGACACCTTACGACTCCGAGGTGAGGTCAAGGGGTCACAGGTCAGTCCACGGGAGGTCAGGTCAGGTTAGGTCAGGTCATGTCAGTTGTACTAGAGGTTTGAAAAGTTTAGTTAGGTAAGGGTCGTTCCATGTTAGGATTGGGATTCTGGACTACATAACACCTTACGACTCCGAGGTAAGGCCAAGGGGTCACAGGTCAGTCCACGGGAGGTCAGGTCAGGTCAGGTTAGGTCAGGTCACGTCAGTTGTGTTACAGGTTTGTGAAGATTAGTTAGGTGAGGGTCGTTCAATGTTATGTGAGGTCACAGTAGGTCAAGAGGTCACAGTTGGTCAAATCAGGTCAGGTTAGGTCAGATGAGGTCACAGGAGGTTAGGTTAGGTTAAGTCAGGTCAGGAAAATTAAAGGTTTGTGACGCTAGGTTAGGAAAAATTTTCTTTGGTTTGTTTAAGTGAGGTCACAAGCGGTCACAGGAGGTCAGTTCAGATCAGGTCAGGTGAGGGTGGTAAATGAGTTGAATCAAAGGTTCGTGAAATTAAGGTAGATAAGGTATAGTTTGGTTCATCGAGGCAAGGTTACAGGTCAGGTCAGGTCGATAAATAAAGTGAACTAAGGGTTTGTTTAAACTGGTTAGGTTTGTTTTGGTTAGTTTAGGTAAGGTGAAAGAGGTCATTAGGTTAGATTAGCTCAGGTAAGGTCAGGTCAAGTCAGGTCAAGCCAGGTCAGGTCAGGATGAGCTGAATCAGAGGTTTGTTAAGTCTGGTTAGGTAAGGTTTAACATGTTTAAGTAAGAATGAGGTCAAGAGGTCATAAGTCAGCTCAGGTCAGGTCAAGTCAGGTCAGGTCAGGTCAGGATGAGTTGAATCAGAGGTTTGTTAAGTCTGGTTAGGTAAGGTTTAACATGTTTAAGTAAGAATGAGGTCAAGAGGTCATAAGTTAAGTCAGGTCAGGTAAACGAGGTGAATTAATAATATTTGTGAAAAATTAGGTCTTTGTTTGACTGGCTTAGGTAAGGTCAAGAGGTCAAGGTCGCAGAGGGTCATGTCAGGTGAGGTCAGGTCAGGTAAATTAAGTAAGTGTACTGGATTTCTGGACATTTTCTCTCTCTCTCTCTCTCTCTCTCTCTCTCTCTCTCTCTCTCTCTCTCTCTCTCTCTCTCTCTCTCTCTCTCTCTCTCTCTCTCACATGCCTTTGATGTTGAATACTTTAAATCCATGGTATCCGCCTCTCTCTCTCTCTCTCTCTCTCTCTCTCTCTCTCTCTCTCTCTCTCTCTCTCTCTCTCTCTCTCTCTCTCTCTCTCTCTCTCTCTCTCTCTCTCTCTCTCTCTCTCGTTCAAACATTATGTTTCAACCTTTTTTTCATCCTTTCTCTCTTCCTCCCTTCCTTCCTTCCTGCCTCCTCTTTTTTCTATTTATTTTATCCCTCTACACGTTAAACTTTCTCTCCTCTCTCTCTCTCTCTCTCTCTCTCTCTCTCTCTCTCTCTCTCTCTCTCTCTCTCTCTCTCTCTCTCTCTCTCTCTCTCTCTCTCTCTCTCTCTCTCTCTCTCTCTCTCTCTCTCTCTCTGTGGGTTCGTTTTCCTTCTCTTTCTTCCATTCTTTGATCCACAAGCTTTCTTTTTTTATTTCTTTTTTATTTTTCCTTTTATTTTTTTCATTCCTGTCATTCTCTTGCCTCTTCATTTTACTTGATTTTTTGTATTCCTTTATTTACTCCTCCTCCTCCTCTTCCTCCTCCTTCCCTTTTTTTTTATCCTATCTCTTTATATCTTCAATCTTTTCCTCCTCTTCCCTTCCTCTTTCTACTCCTTTTATTAGTTTCTCTCTCTCTTCAATCTTCTGCTTTTTCCCTTCTGTCTCATTCTTTTCTACTAATTCACTAACTTTCTCTCTCTCTCCTTTTCCTTCATTCCCCCTGTTCTCCTTTTTTTCCTTCTCCTTTTGTCTTTCCTCAACCTATTCCCTTCATATATCTCTCTCTCTCTCTCTCTCTCTCTCTCTCTCTCTCTCTCTCTCTCTCTCTCTCTCTCTCTCTCTCTCTCTCTCTCTCTCTCTCTCTCTCTCTCTCTCTCTCTCTCTCTCTCTCTCTCTCTCTCTCTCTCTCTCTCTCTCTCTCTCTCTCTCTCTCTCTCCTTTCTGCTATACCATTCCTCCCATCCCTCCCCATTCCTTCTATCCATCACCTCAATCTTTCCTCCTATCTCCAACTTCCTCATTCCTCCCTCTTCCTTCTTCCCATTTCCCCATTCTCTCTCCCATTCCTTATACTTATTCTCCCATTTCTTAATCTGCCGTCTTCCCCTTTCTCTCTCTCTCCCTCTTTCTCCCATTCCTATTAAGCTCGCTTTTCTCCCTCCCTTTCACTCCTTTCTCTCTCCCATTCCCTTCTTTGTCTCTCCCCAATCGTTCTCCCTCCCCCCATATCCTCTCCCCTTTCCCTCCATCCCTCCCCAGTTGTCTATCCCTTTCTCCCACTTCCCTATCCCTCCCTTTTATCCCCATTTCCTCATCCCCTTTCTCTCTTGCATTCACCTTGTTCCTCCTCCTATCTCTAACCCCCTTTCTCTCTCTTCCCCTTCCTCCCCACTCCCCCCTCACTCCCCCATTCCCTCCCCCCCACAGTTGAGTTGCTTCATGGCCCGCACGGAACCCCCTCTCCCCCGGTGGCAAGCCCTCGCATTCCCCTTCAGCTCCACCACCTGGGTCGCTATTGCTGTGGGTCTTGTGGTGGCCGGCCCCGTGTTGGCGCTGCTGGCTCGCGGCGCTGCCCTCTGGTGGGTGCTGGTGGTGGTGGTGGTGGTGGAAGAGGAGGAACAATGGGTGGATGGGTGGAAGATTGACTGGCTGATTGGATGACTGACAGGCAATGAATGAAAGATTGAGTGGATGAAAGTGGGTGAGTGAGTGAGTGAGTGAGTGAGTGACTGACTGACTGACTGACTGACTCAACCTAAAATATGAAAGAGAAAATGGAAGGAAGAAAGGAGGAAAAGTAAAAACGGAGGAGAGGAGGAGGAGGAGGAGGAATAAGAGGAGGAAGAGGAGGAGGAGGCCGAGGAAATTATGGATATTAAACGAAGAAAAGAAGAAAAGAAGAGGAGGAGAAGGAGAAGGAAAAGGAGGAGAAGGAGGAGGAGGAGGAGGAGGAGGAGGAGGCAAAACGACCGCAATAAGGGGAAGGCTTAGTGTTGAAATGTCTTGCAATTTATTTCTTTGTCTTTGTCTGTGTGTGTGTGTGTGTGTGTGTGTGTGTGTGTGTGTGTGTGTGTGTGTGTGTGTGTGTGTGTGTGTGTGTGTGTGTGTGCGTGTGTTTACCTGATAACCTCATTAACCTTCACCGTACCCACCTGCTCACCAAAGTGCGCCTCTATACACTCTTACCTAACAAAACCTAATCACTTTCCTTCTAACAATTTACCTTTATGTTAGTTTGCTTACCTTACTGTCTCATTACCTACTTACCTACCTACCTACCTGCCCACCCCTTTACCTAAACGTACCTGTATATATTCTTACCTAACAAAGCATAATCCGTTCACTAATAATCTACTAATTTACCTATAAGTTAATATGTTTACCTGTATCTCTTTATCTACTTACCTACCTACCTACCTGCCCACCCCTTTACCTAAGTGTACCTGTATAAACACTTACCAAACAAAATCTACTTACATACCTATCCTACTTACATACTTATTGACTTACATATCTATCTTACTAACTTATATACCTGTATTTACCTAAGCTTACCTGTTTACCTGCACTGGGGACGTCTAATACCTAATAATTTACCTTAATGTCAACTTTTACCTACCTGTTTAATCACCTATGTAATTACCTTTGTTTCCTTAGGCCGAGAATCAGAACTAATCACTTTACCTTCATGTCACGTTAATTACCTACCTTTCTAATTACCCTTCTTACCTGTCTACCTATAATTACCTGTGCTCACCTGTTTACCTGCACTGGGGACATCTAATACCCTAATAATTTACCTTAATGTCAACTTTTAGCCTACCTACATAATTACCTTTCCTTCTACCTACCTGCTTACCTGTGTTTACTTGTGTGTTTACCTGTATTACCTGTAGCGGAGAGGAGGTAAAAAGTCTACAGTCCCTGGCCGCCAGCTGGTACTACGCTCTGGCCCTTCATTGCTGTGAGGCGCAGGTGAGAAAGTTACCTGTATGACACCTGGTTAGACCCCCCCCCCTCTCTCTCTCTCTCTTTATATCTCTTTAATTATTTATTTATTTATTTCTCTTTTTTTTGTGTGTGTATATGTACTACCCTTCTCTCTCTCTCTCTCTCTCTCTCTCTCTCTCTCTCTCTCTCTCTCTCTCTCTCTCTCTCTCTCTCTCTCTCTCTCTCTCTCTCTCTCTCTCTCTCTCTCTCTCTCTCTCTCTCTTTTCCTGCTTCGCTTCTTTTTCGTCTCCTTCTTCTCTTTCTCCTTCTCCTCTGTTTCTCCTTCTCTTCTTTGCAATATCATTTCTCTCTCTCTCTCTCTCTCTCTCTCTCTCTCTCTCTCTCTCTCTCTCTCTCTCTCTCTCTCTCTCTCTCTCTCTCTCTCTCTCTCTCTCTCTCTCTCTCTCTCTCTCTCTCTCTCTCTCTCTCTCTCTCTCTCTCTCTCTCCCTCTTCCTTTCTTCTCGTATGCCTGGTCTTCCGGTCTCCTCCTCCTCCTCCTCCTCCTCCTCCTCCTCCTCCTCCTCCCCATCATCATCATCATCAACTCACATTAAAACAAGCATTAAGTCCAATTCTCTCCACCTCTCCCTCTCTCCCCTCCCCTTCCCTCCCCTTCCCTTCCTCTTCCCCTTCCCCTTTCTCTCAGCATGGCCCAAATTATCATATATCCGCCTTTCCTCCCTCCTCCTCCCCTTTCCCTTGCTCTCCCCGTCCCCCTTCCTCCCTTTCTTCCCATCAGTGAGGGGAATGGCTATCAGGGTGAATAAATGTATAGAAGGGTTGACCTTTCCCCTCTATTTCCCCTTCATTTCCCCTTCTCCTCCCCTCCCCTTACTTCCCTTGCCACCCCATCCCTTCCTACTCTTCCCTTCCCTTCCTCCTCCTCTCTTGTCCTTTCCTTTCCCTTCCTCCCCTCCTCCCTTCCTCTTCCTTCCTTCCTTCCTTCCATTCCTTCCTCCTCCTTCTCTTTCCTTCCCTTCCCTTCCTCCTCCTCTCTTGTCCTTCCCTTTCCTTCCTTCCCCTCCCTTCCCTTCCCTTCTTCCTCCCCTCCCTTTCCTTTTCTTCCCCTTCCTTCCCTTCCTCCTCCCTTCCTCCTTCCTTCCTTCCTTCCCCGCTCTTGTCCTTCCCTTTCCTTCCACCCCCTCCCTTCCCTTCCCCTTCTTCCTCCCCCTCCCTTCTCTTCCCTTTCCTCTTCCTTCCCTTTCCCTTTCTCCCCCTCCCTTCCTACCCTTCCCTTCCCTTCCTCCTCCTCTCTTGTCCTTCCCTTTCCCTTCCTCCCCCTCCCTTCCCTTCCCCTTCTTCCTCCCCCTCCCTTTCCTTCTCTTCCCCTTCCTTCCCTTCCTTTCCTCCCCTTCCCTTCCCTTTCTTCCCTTTCCCTTACTCCTTTTCTCTTCTCTTTCCCTTCCTATCCCCTCCCCTCCATTCCTCTTCCTTCCCTTTCTTCCTCCTTCCTTCCCTTCCCTTTCCTCCCCCTCCCTTCCCTTCCTCTTACCCCTCCTTCCTTCCCTTCCCTAACCTCCTCCTTCCTTCCCATCCCTAACCTCCCCCTTCCTTCTCATTCCCTACCTCTCCTCTCCCTATCTCCCCCTTCCTTTCCTTCCCCTTCCTCTTCTCTTCCCCTCTTTCCTCAGACTGTCTCCTTTAGTCTCCCTTCACTGTCTCTTTATTTCCCTTCCTTTCCCTTCTTTTGCCATTTGTTCCCCTTCATTTCTCTTTCACGCCCTTCTCTCTTGTATATTTATCTCTTCCTTTCCTCCCCTCTTTCCTTTCTTTCCTCCTCTTTTTCCTCTTTTCTTTCCTTATTTTCTTTTTTTTCTTTTTTTCCTTTTTTCCTCCCCTTTTACTTTTTTTTTCCTCCTCTCATTCCTTTCTTTTTTTCCTCCTCTCTTTCCTTTTTTTCCTTCTTTCCTTTTTTCCTCCCCTTTTACCTTTTTTTCCGCCTCTCTTTCCTTTTTTTCCTTTTTTCCTTTTTTTCCTCCTCTCCTTTTTTTCCTCCTCTCTTTCCTTTCTTTTTTTTCCGCCTCTCTTTCGTAATTCTGTCTTTCTTTACCCTTCTTTTTATCTCTCCTTTCTTCTTTCATGTTTCCTCTTTCTCTTCGATAATTTCACCTTCCTTTCCCTTCCATTTTTATTCATTCTTCCTTCATTCTCTTCTTTTTTTCTCCATTCCTTTTTCTCTCTTCCACATTTCTCCCTTCCATAACTCCATCACCATCACCATCACCACCACCAACCACCATCACCACCACCACCAACCACCATCACCACCACCAACCACCATCACCACCATCATCACCACCATCACTACCACCAGTCCATAATCTTTCTCTATCCTAAGCAAATAAAAAAAAGAGGGGAAAAAGAGGAAGAGAAAGAAGAGGATAAAGATGTAATAGGGAAAAAATGGGACGGCAAGAAAAGAAGGAAAACAAAAAAGGAGAATAAGATAAGGGCATGAAAAGAGGGAAGGAAAGAAGAAGGAAAAGAAGGAAGAGGAAAAATGAAAATGGAAATAAAAAGGGAAGGCAAAACAAAAGAAGGAAAATAACGAAGGGAGAAAATATAGTAAAAAAAAAAAACAACTACCTTCATCATCACCACCATCACCATCACCATCACCATCACCATCTTCACCATCACCACCACTCCACAACCATTTTCTATCCCCAGCAACCATCACCACCACCATCACCATCACCACCACCACCACCACAACCATTCTCTACCCCCACCCACCCCCCCACCACCACCCATCATCACCATCTTCACAGGTCAGCCTCCCACGCATGCAATCAACCCGCATCTTCGTGGCTACCCTCTGGCTCTACACCACCATCATCACCATCATCTACTCCACCAACCTCACCGCCTTCCTGCTGGTCGCCAAGCCGCCTCAGACCATAGAGAGCATCCGGGATCTTCATGCGTCGGGTCTTGAAGTCTCGGCGGTCGGGAGTTTCTACGGCGACGCTCTCTTGTCGGCGAGTGATCCGTATCTGCAGGTGAGAAGGTCAGGTGTGAAGGGGGTGAGGGGAGGGGATGTCAGGTGAGGCGAGTGATGGTGAGGGTGTGTGAGGGGTGAGTGAAGTGGGGTGAGGGGATGTCAGGTAAGGGGGGAAGGGGTGGGGGTGTTGGGGTGAGGGAGTGTGTTGGGGGACGGGGACTGAGAGGGGACCTGTGGTATTTTTGGGGTGACGTATGGTAGTTTTTGGGGTGATTGGGGAGTTTTAAAGTACGTTGGGGTATTTTGGGGATATATTCGGTATTTTAGGAGTAACAGGATAGTTTTGGGGGGTGAATTGGGTTATTTCTTGGGTTAACTGGGAATTTGTTTGGGGGTGAGCCATTATTTCCCTCTTTTCCCCTTCTAACACTTTCCTATCGATTCTTTTCTTCCCTTCTTTTCCCCTTCTAACACTTTCCTTTCGATTCTTTTCTTTCATTCTTTTCCCCTTCTAACACTTTCCTATCGATTCTTTTCTTTCCCTCTTTTCCCCTTCTAACACTTTCCTTTCGATTCTTTTCTTTCATTCTTTTCCCCTTCTAACACTTTCCTATCGATTCTTTTCTTTCCTTCTTTTCCCCTTCTCACACTTTCCCATCGATTCTTTTCTTTCCTTCTTTTCCCCTTCTAACAATTTCCCATCGGTTCTTTTCTTTCCCTCTTTTCCCCTTCTAACACTTTCCCATCAATTCTTTTCTTCCCTTCTTTTCCCCTTCTAACACTTTCCCATCGGTTCTTTTCTTTCCCTCTTTTCCCCTTCTAACACTTTCCCATCGGTTCTTTTCTTTCATTCTTTTCCCCTTCTAACACTTTCCCATCGGTTCTTTTCTTTCATTCTTTTCCCCTTCTAACACTTTCCCATCGGTTCTTTTCTTTCATTCTTTTCCCCTTCTCACACTTTCCCATCGATTCTTTTCTTTCATTCTTTTCCCCTTCTAACACTTTCCCATCGATTCTTTTCTTCCCTTCTTTTCCCCTTCTAACACTTTCCTATCGATTCTTTTCTTTCCTTCTTTTCCCCTTCTAACACTTTCCTATCGATTCTTTTCTTTCCCTCTTTTCCCCTTCTAACACTTTCTAATCGATTCTTTTCTTTCCCTCTTTTCCCCTTCTAACACTTTCCCATCGATTCTTTTCTTTCCCCTTCTAACACTTTCCTATCGGTTCTTTTCTTCCCTTCTTTTCCCCTTCTAACACTTTCCCATCGATTCTTTTCTTTCCCTCTTTTCCCCTTCTAACACTTTCCTATCGGTTCTTTTCTTCCCTTCTTTTCCCCTTCTAACACTTTCCTATCGATTCTTTTCTTCCATTCTTTTCCCCTTCTAACACTTTCCCATCGATTCTTTTCTTTCCCTCTTTTCCCCTTCTAACACTTTCCTATCGGTTCTTTTCTTCCCTTCTTTTCCCCTTCTAACAATTTCCCATCGATTCTTTTCTTTCCCTCTTTTCCCCTTCTAACACTTTCTAATCGATTCTTTTCTTTCCCTCTTTTCCCCTTCTAACACTTTCCTATCGGTTCTTTTCTTCCCTTCTTTTCCCCTTCTAACACTTTCCTATCGGTTCTTTTCTTTCCTTCTTTTCCCCTTCTAACACTTTCCTATCAATTCTTTTCTTCCCTTCTTTTCCCCTTCTAACACTTTCCCATCGATTCTTTTCTTTCCTTCTTTTCCCCTTCTCACACTTTCCCATCGATTCTTTTCTTTCCTTCTTTTCTTCCCTTCTTTCTTCTTCATCCTCGTCTTTCCTTTAACCCCTCCCTTCATTCTCTTCCGTCCACTCCCTTGTTACTCCTCACACCACGCACACATCCCACCATCCCTGCTCCTCCCCGACGCAACCTCAACCATAGCCCCTTTCAGTCCCCCCCTTCAATTCCCTTCCATCTCCAGAGTCTGCACCAGAACTTCCGCCCCTACGGTGAGGCAAGCGAGATCTTCCCGAGGGTGCTGAGCGGGGCGGCCGTTATGATCCAGAACAGCCCCTTCCTGGAGTTTGTGGCGGCCACGCGGTTCTCACGACGCGGCCAGTCACGGATGAGGCTGATGAAGGTGAGGGGAGGAGAGGGAAGGGGAAGAGAGGGGAAACGGAGGGGAGTGAAGGCGAAAGTTGGGATTGTATGGCTTTTGGCACACGAGCGAATTGTGATCACGCCTTGACGAAACGAGTAATTGTTTTCGATATATTTCCCCTTTTTTTCTTTTTCTCTTCTTCTCACCTATCTTCTTTTTCTCTCCCTCTTTTTCTTTCTCTCTTTCGGTTCGGCTGATGAGGAAAAGTGAGAGAGAGAAAAAAGGTGTATCTGTCTTTCTTTCTTTTCTCTATTTTTCTGGGTCATGTTTTTTGGTCTCGAAGTCCCCAGTCTCTCTCTCTCTCTCTCTCTCTCTCTCTCTCTCTCTCTCTCTCTCTCTCTCTCTCTCTCTCTCTCTCTCTCTCTCTCTCTCTCTCTTGATTTCTTTCCTTTCCTTTTCTTTTCTTTTTCTTTTTCTCCCTTCCCTAACTCCTCCCCAACTCCCCATCACCTCCCCATTCCCCACAATACCTCCCCACTCTTCCCCATCCCATTCAAGTCTCTGTCTCTCTATCTTCCCCAAAACTGTATCTCATCTCCCCATTTTTCTTCTCCTTCCCCATCCAACCCCAATCCCCAGAGCTCCCCACAGCCTCCCCAGCTTGCCAATAACCCAATTAACCTCCCCACTCCACCCTGCACCCCTTCCACATCACACCATACCCCTCCACAATTCACCCCACTCCCACACATCCTTCCATATCACCCCCATTTAAATTTACATCCCTTCCTCTTCACCCCACCTTCCTCTCCACTACACCTCCCCTTCCACCTCACTCCATCACCCCACACCCCTCCCACTTCGCCCCACCACCCCACACCCTTTCCCCTTCACTCCCCACCCCTCTCACATACCTCCCACATACCTAGAATAAATGTGCAGTCCATTCTTGCAATATTTGTTACTTGCACGACAAAAGCAATGAGTTATATATGTTATCTGGAAACCAATAAGATGAGGGGGAGAGGGAGGGGAAAAGAGGGGAAAGAGGGGGAAAAGGAGGGGAAAATACGGGGAGGAAAGGGGTAGAAATAGGGGGAAAAGAGGGGAAAGGAGGGAAAAAAGGGGAAAGGAGGGAAAAAGAAGGGGAGGAGGGCTAGATGAGAGGGGGGAAGGGGTAGAAAGAGGGGAAAAAAGAGGGGAAAGGAAGGGAAAAGAAGGGGAGGAGGGTTAGGTGAGTGAAGGGAAGGGATAAAGAGGGAAAGAGGGAAGAGGAGGGGAAAAGAAGGGGAGGAGGATTAGGTGAAGGAAGGGGAAGGGGTAGAAACAGGGGAAAAAGAGGGGAAAGGAGGGGAAAAGAAGGGGAGGAGGGTTAGGTGAAGGAAGGGGAAGGGGTAGAAACAGGGGAAAAAGAGGGGAAAGGAGGGGAAAAGAAGGGGAGGAGGATTAGGTGAAGGAAGGGGAAGGGGTAGAAACAGGGGAAAAAGAGGGGAAAGGAGGGGAAAAGAAGGGGAGGAGGGTTAGGTGAGGGGAGGGGAAGGGGTAGAAACAGGAAAAGTAAGGGGAAACTCTCTCTCTCTCTCTCTCTCTCTCTCTCTCTCTCTCTCTCTCTCTCTCTCTCTCTCTCTCTCTCTCTCTCTCTCTCTCTCTCTCTCTCTCTCTCTCTCTCTCTCTCTTGTATCCCACCGCTGCCACCAGTGTAACAATCTCTCTCTCTCTCTCTCTCTCTCTCTCTCTCTCTCTCTCTCTCTCTCTCTCTCTCTCTCTCTCTCTCTCTCTCTCTCTCTCTCTCTCTCTAGTGTGATCAATCAGTTGGAAAAATGTCGAACCGATAAAAATGATATGTTGATGAAGTTGAACCGGATGTGACCTGGCCGTGTGTGTGTGTATGTGTGTGTGTGTGTGTGTGTCTGTGTGTGTGTGTGTGTGTGTGTGTGTGTGTGTGTGTGTGTGTGTGTGTGTGTGTGTGTGTGTGGGTGTGTTTTGATCTCAAGTAAAAAAAAAAGGTACAAAACACAAACAATGACGTCAACAACAACACCACCACAACCACCAATACCACCACCACAACCACCACCACCACCACCACCAACAACAACAACAACAACAAAAACAACAGGTAGAAGACGAGGAAGAGAAGGAACGAGAGGGAAAAAACAAACAAGCAAAATAAAAAGGGAAGAGGAAAACATATTAGGAGAATGAAGGAAAATTTTACATAGGGGAAGGAAAAGAGAAAAAGAGGAAAAAGGAAGGAGAGGAAAAAGGAAAAGGAGGAAAGAAGTAAACATATAATGGGGAAAGAAAGAGACGGCACAGAGGAAAGAAAATAAAAAAGGGAGAGAAAAAAGGAAAAAGAAAAGAGAAAAGAAGGAAACCGACAAAGGAAAATAAAAGGACAGCAAGAAGAAAAGAAAAGCAAAAAACAAAAGGGAAAAGAAGGAAAGGGGAAAAAGGGAAGGACAAAAAAGAAGAAAAAGAAGAAAGGAAAAAAATATAGGATGAGGAATGGAAAGGAAAAGAAAAAAGAAGGTAAAGGAAAAGAAAAAAGGGGAAAATGAGGGAGAGGAAAAGACTGGAAAAAAAGATAAAGAAAAATAGAAAAAAAATCAGAGTGAGTAACGACTTCATTTCACGGAACGAAGGGGAAAAAATAGGAAAAAAGGAAAAAAAGGGGGAAAAATTGGGAAAAGAAAAAGAAAAAGAGAAAGATCCAATTAGTTTGAAGTAGTGAAGAAAAAAAGGGGGAACGAAAGAAAGAAACGAGAGAGAATTATCCTCCTTTTCCGAGAAGTGTTTTTCCCTCCTACGACCAAGTTTTTTTTACTTTTTTTATTATATATCTTTACACAGTGACGCTCTCTCTCTCTCTCTCTCTCTCTCTCTCTCTCTCTCTCTCTCTCTCTCTCTCTCTCTCTCTCTCTCTCTCTCTCTCTCTCTCTCTCTCTCTGAACCTCGTATCTACCAATCTATCTGTCTCTCCATCTATTTATCAATCTGTTTGTTCTTTCCTTTATCCAACATTTATCTATCTATCTATTTACCTATCTGTATCTATTTCTATATACCTATCTATCTATGTGACGGAAATGAACACTGAGGCCACGCGTATCTATCTGACCCTTAACTTTACCTTTATCTATCTGTCTATCTATTTCTCAGTCCATCTATCCATGTATTTACCCCTCTACCTACCTACCTATCTATCTATCTATCTACGAACCAAACAAAGAAGCAAATCGTAAATCAAGGTGAGGCAATCAAGGCGACCAGGTAAACTCTCTCACCTGGAAAAACAAATTAGCAAACAGGTAAACATGAAGTAGTGCTCTCAGGTAACATTTTATCTATCTATTTATTTGCCATCTCCACGTTTCGCTTTTTTTGGGGGAAGGGGGGGGATGAAGTTTTTTTCTCTCTCTCTCTCTCTCTCTCTCTCTCTCTCTCTCTCTCTCTCTCTCTCTCTCTCTCTCTCTCTCTCTCTCTCTCTCTCTCTCTCTCTCTCTCTCTCTCTCTCTCTCTCTCTTTTCTGTATCCCACCGCTGCCACCAGTGTAATAATCTCTCTCTCTCTCTCTCTCTCTCTCTCTCTCTCTCTCTCTCTCTCTCTCTCTCTCTCTCTCTCTCTCTCTCTCTCTCTCTCTCTCTCTCTCTCTCTCTCTCTCTCTCTCTCTCTCTCTCCCTCTAAAAATAGGTGATCGTGTGCAAATTGGAAAGGGAAAGTTGGAGATATTTTTAAAGTTTTTTTCTCCTTTAATAATCTTTCCTTTTTTATTTATTTACCTCTCATTTATCACTTTTCATTTCTTCCTTTATTATTTTTTTATTTCCTTTACTCTATCCATTATCATCAACACCTCTTAATCATCCTCATCCCTTTTTTCTTAATCCTTTTCCTTCTTTTTCGCCTTCTCCTCCTCCTCCATTTTTTGTTCTATCTTTTCATAATTCTCTTTTTTTATACTTTTCTATTGGATAATTTTCTTCTCCTTTTCTTCTTCTTCTTCCTTCTCTTCCTCCTTTCATTCTTTTATTCTGTTCTATTTCTTCCTTTTCATCATACCATTTTTTTATTTTCTCCTTCCTCGTCCCTTCTTCCCCCCTTCCTTCACTCCCTCCTTCTTCTCCCCTTCCTCCTCCTCCTAAATCCTTTCCTCCATCTCTTTATTCTCCCTCCCCTCTCCTCCGTTTCCTTCCCTTCCCCCTTTTAACCCCCTTCCTCGTCCCTTCTTCCCCCTTTCCTTCATTCCCTCCTTCTTCTCCACTTCCTCCTCCTTCTAAAACCTGTCCTTCTTCTCTTCTTCTCCCTCCCCCTTTCCTCTGTTTCCTTCCCTTCCCCCTTTTAACCCCCTTCCTCGTCCCTTCTTCCCCCCCTTCCTTCATTCCCTCCTTCTTCTCCTCCTCCTTCTCCTTCTAAATCGTGTCCTCCTTCTCTGCTTTTCCCTCCCCCTCTCCTCTCTTTCTTTCCCTTCCTCTTTTAACCCCCTTCCTCGTCCCTTCTCTCCCCCCCTTTCTCTTTTACCTTTCCTTCACTCCCTCTTCCTTCTTTTCCAATTCCTACTACTTCTAAAACCTGTCCTCCTTGCCCCCCTTCTCACCCCTTCTTCCCCCCTTTTCAGGAGTGCTTCGCCCCCTTCAGCATCGCCATGTCCGTTCAGAGACACTCCCCCCTCAAGGCGCCGTTCGACCGTATCATCGGCTGGGTGAACAGCGCCGGGCTACCCAGGTTCTTCTTCCTCCGATCACTGAGAGTCTACCGCCAGAATGAGGTGAGAGGGGGAGGGGGGGGGGGGGTAAAGTGGTGATGGTGTGAAGTAGTGGTGGTGGTGATGATAGTGCTGAGTAGTGGTGTTGATAGAGGAACGTGCTGGTGGTGGTGATGGTGGTGTGGTTGTAGGTGAGGGGTGGGATACGGTAAGGGTGGTGTGAGAGGGTGGTATAGGAGTGGCGGTGGTGGTGGTGGTGGTGGTGGTTGTAAGGGAGGGGGGGTGATACTGTAGGGGTGGTGGTGGTGGTGGTGGTGGTGGTGGTTGTAAGGGAGGGGGGGGGGGGGGTGATACTGTAGTGGTGGTGGTGGTGGAAAAAAAATTGAAGAAGAGATATGAAGCAAAAATAAGGAATACGATGAAGAAAAGAAAGAAATGAGGAGGAAGAAACAGAATTGGAAAAGAAAGAGCAAGCATTAGAAGAAAGGAAAAGAGGGAATGATAACAAAGAGGAAAAGTAAGAGGAAAATAGAAGAAAAGGAGGAACAAAAGAAAACGGAAGAGAGAAGGAGGAGAAAAGAAATAGATACAGTAGAAAATTATCTTTGTTTTACCAAGGTGAGGCGATCAAGGCGACCAGGTAAACTTTCTCACCTGGAAAAACAAATTAGCAAACAGGTAAACATGAAGTAGAGGTTTCAGGTAACATTTTTTTTTATTTATTTACTTCCACCTCCACGTGTTGCTTTTTTTTTTTTGAAGGGGAAATGAAGTTCTCTCTCTCTCTCTCTCTCTCTCTCTCTCTCTCTCTCTCTCTCTCTCTCTCTCTCTCTCTCTCTCTCTCTCTCTCTCTCTCTCTCTCTCTCTCTCTCTGTTTTTTTCTGTATCCCACCGCTGCCACCAGTGTAACAATCTCTCTCTCTCTCTCTCTCTCTCTCTCTCTCTCTCTCTCTCTCTCTCTCTCTCTCTCTCTCTCTCTCTCTCTCTCTCTCTCTCTCTCTCTCTCTCTCTCAGAGAATGAAAATGATGATACTATAGTCTGTTGACGGAGCCTGTTCATCTGGCGCCTGGGCAGCGTTTGTTACGGCTCCTGTGATTGGCTGCAGCCTCCCTCACTCACATGTCCGCCGTGACGCTACACACTTGTATTTTCTTCGTCATAGCTCGTCTCTTATTCACGACAGACCACTTTAGTTGGTACCGTTGGACTCAGCAGTAATTGCGCAACTCAGTTATGTTTATCTGAACTCGATAAAATAAAACATTAAGGAAATGTGATGAGTTGAAGTCACAAGACAGCTCCGAAATGTTTATAACACGGTTTACCTATCATCGCTTTTCTCAGCAGTCTTTGAACCAGGGTTGAAATAAATAATTTCATCTCATACCGCAAAGTATCCTGAACGCTATGGTGCGATCAGATTATAGATAAAACGTGATATGAGCACAAAATCTATATATATATATATATATATATATATATATATATATATATATATATATATATATATATATATATATATATATATATATATATATATATATATATATATATATATATATATTCTTCGTTCCTCATATTTTCCAGGTATTTCTTTTTACTAACTTGTATGCTTGTCTTTTTTGTGTTTTTCTTATTCCAATCTATAACTAACTAATCTATTCTGTGTTCCTTATTTTTCTATTTACTTCTTTTCATTAACTTCTATGCTTGTCTTTTTGGTGCTGTTCTTATTCCAATATATAACTAACTAATCAATTTTTCTTTCCTTATATTTTCTAGTTATTTCTTTTCATTAGTTTGTATGCTTGTCTTTTTGGTACTATTCTTATTCCAATCTATACCTAACTAATCTATCCTTTGTTCCTTTTATTTTCTAGTTATTTCTTTTATTAACTTGTATGCTTGTCTTTTTGGTGCTTCTCTTATTCAAATTTATAACTAACTATTCTATTTTTCTTTCCATATTTTTTTTATTTACTTTTCATTAACTTCTATGCACGTCTTTTCAGTACTTTCCTTATTCCAATATATAACTAACTAATCTATCCTTCGTTCCTTTTATTTTCTAGTTATTTTTTTTATTAACAGGTATGCCCGTCTTTCCAATCTATAACTAACTAATCTATTTTTCGTGCTTTATTTTCGAGGTATTTCTTTTATTAACTTCTATGTCTGTCTTTTTTAGTGCTTCTCTTATTCCAATTTATAACTAACTAATCTATTATTCTTTCCTTACATTTTTTTCTAGTTATTTCTTTTTTATTAACTTCTTTGCTCATCTTTTTGGTGCCTCTCTTATTCCAATCTATAACTAAGTAATATATTCTTTCCTTATTTTTTTAGATATTTCTTTTTATTAATTCGTATGCTCGTCTTTTGGGCACTTTTCTTATTCCAATCAATAACTAACTAATCTATTCCTTTCCTTATATTTTCTAGTTATTTCTTTTCATTAACTTCTATGCTTATCTTTTAGGGTTCTTTTCTTATTCCAATTTATAACTAACTAATCTATTCTTCGTTCTTTATTTTCAAGTTATTTCTTTTCATTAACTTTCATGCCTGTCTTTTTTGGTACTTTTCTTATTTCAATTTACAACTAACTAATCTATTTTTCTTTCTCTATATTTTCTAGTTATTTCTTTTCATTAACTTCAATGATTGTCTTTTTTGGTTCTTTTCTTATTCCAGTCTTTAACTAACTAATGTATCCTTCGTTCCTTATTTTTCTAGTTATTTATTTTCATTAACTTGTATTCTTGTCTTTTTTAGTGCTTTTCTTATTTCAATTTGTAAGTAACTAATCTATTCTTCGTTCCATATTTTCAAGGTATTTCTTTTATTGGCTTCTATGCCTCTCTTTTTAAGTGCTTTTCTAATTCCAATTTATAACTAACTTATCTATTCTTCTTTCCTTATTTTTCTAGTTATTTCTTTTTATTAACTTCTATGTTCATCTTTTTTGGTACTTTTCTTATTCCAATCTATTACTAACTAATATATTTTTCTTTCCTTATATTTTTCTAGTTATATCTTTTTATTAACTTCTATGATTGTCTTTTTGGTGCTTCTCTTATTCCAATTTATAACTAACTAATCTATTCTTTCCTTATTTTTCCAGATATTTTTTTTATTAATTCGTATGCTCGTCCTTTGGGTACTTTTCTTATTCCAATCAATAACTAACTAATCTGTTCTTTTCTTTCTAGTTATTTCTTTTCATTAACTTCTATGCTCGTCTTTTTTTTTATTCCAATTTATAACTAATCTATTCCTTGTTCATTATATTTTCTAGCTACTTCTTTTTATTAACTTGTATGCCTCTCTTTTTTGGTGATTTTCTTATTCCAATTTATAACTAAATAATCTATTACTCTTTCCATATTTTTCTGTTTACTTCTTTTCATTAACTTCTATGCTCGTTTTTTAGTACTTTCCTTAATCCAATCTATAACTAACTAATCTATTCTTCGTTCCTTATTTTTCTAGTTATTTTCTTTATTAACCTCTTTGCTCGTCCTTTTGATTCTTTTCTTATTCCAAATTATAACTAACTAATCTATTTTTCTTTCCTTATTTTTCCAGGTTTTTCTTTTTATTAACTTGTGTGCTTGTCTTTTTTGGTGTTTTCTTATTCCAATTTATAATTAACTAATCTATTCTTCTTTCCATATTTTTCTATTTACTTCTCTTCGTTAACTTCTATGCTCGTCTTTTTGGTAGTTTTCTTTATTCCAGTCTATAACTAACTAATATATTCTTCGTTCCTTATTTTTCTAGTTATTTCTTTCTGTGCTCGTCTTTTTAGTGCTTTTCTTATTCCAATCAATAATTAACTAATCTATTCTTTCCTTATTTTTTCTAGTTATTTCTTCTCATTAACTTCTATGCTTGTCTCTTTGGGTTCTTTTCTTATTCCAATTTATAACTAATTAATCTATTCCTCTTTCCTTATATTTTCTAGTTATTTCTTTTTATTAACTTGTATGCTTGTCTTTCTTGTTGGTTTTCCTATTCCAATTTATAACTAACTAATCTATTCTTCTTTCCATATTTTTCTATATACTTATTTTCATTAACTTCTATGCTCGTCTTTTTAGTACCTTCCTTATTCCAATCTATAACTAAGTAATCTATCCTGCGTTAGTTTTATATTCTAGTTATTTATTTTATTAACTTGTATGCTTGTCTTTTTTGTTCTTTTCTTATTCCAATCTATAACTAACTAATCTATTCTTTCCTTACTTTTCCAGGTATTTCTTTTCATTAACTTCTATGCTCGTCTTTTGTCTTTTTGGTACTTTTTCTTTGTCTAACTAAGTAATTTGTTCCTCATATTCTATATTCCTTATATTTTTTTATTAACTTATTATTAACTTGTATGCTTGTCTTTTTGGTACTTTAATTATTTCAATCTATAACTAACTAATCTATTTTTCTTTCCTTATATTTTCTAGTTATTTCTTTTCATTAACTTCTATGCTCGTCTTTTTGGTACTTTTCTTATTTCAATCTATAACAAACTAATCTATTTTTCTTTCCTTATATTTTTTAGTTATTTTTTTTTATTAACTTCTATGCTTCTCTTTTTGGTGCTTTTCTTATTCCACTCTATAACTAACTAATCTATTCTTCGTTCCTTATTTTTCTAGTTATTTCTTTTTATTAACTTGTATGATGTCTTTTTTAGTGCTTTTCTGATTCCAATTTATAACTAACTAATCAATTTTCTTTCCTTATATTTTCTAGTTATTTCTTTTAATTAACTTCTATGCTTTCCTTTTTTGGTGCTTTTCTTATTCCAATTCATAAGTAACTAATCTATTCTTCTTTCCATATTTTTCTATTTACTTCTTTTTATTAACTTCTGTATTCGTCTTTTTTAGTGCTTTTCTTGTTTTAATTTATAAGTAACTAATTTATTTTTCTTTCCTTATATTTTCTAGTTATTTCTTTTAATTGACTTCTATGCTTGTCGTTTTGGTGCTTTACTTATTTTTATATTTACTTCTTTTCATTAACATCTATGCTCGTCTTTTTGGTACTTTTCTTATTCCAATCTATAACTAAGTGATCTATTTTTCTTTTTTTTATATTTTTCTAGTTATTTCTTTTTATTATCTTCTATGCTTGTCTTTTTGGTTCTTTTCTTATTCCAATCTATAACTAACTAATCTATTCTTTCCTATTTTTCCAGGTATTTCTTTTTATCAACTTGTATGCTTGTCTTTTTGGTACTTTTCTTATTCCAATCTATAACTAATTAACTAACTATTCTTCGTTCTTTATTTTTCTAGCTATTTCTTTTATTAACCTTTGTGCTCGTCTTTTTAGTGCTTTTCTTATTCCAATTTATAAATAACTTATCTATTCTTCTTTCCATATTTTGTACTTTTTTCTTTCTATTAACTTCTATGCCTGTCTTTTTTGGTGCTGTTCCTATTCCAATCTATAACTAACTAATTTATTCTTCTTTCCTTATTTTTCTATTTCTTTTATTAACTTCTATGCTCGTCTTTTTGGTGCTTTTCTTATTCCAATCTATAACTAACTAATCTATTCTTCGTTCCTTATTTTTCTGTTTATTTCTTTTCATTAACTTCTATGCTTGTCTTTTTTGTGCTTTTCCTATTCCAATTTATTAAGTGACTAATCGATTCTTCGTTCCGAATTTTCGAGGTATTTCTTTTATTAATTTCTATGCTTGTCTTTTTTCGTTCTTTGCTTATTCCAATCTATAAATAATTAATCTATTTTTTGCTCCTTATTTTTTCTATTTATTTCTTTTTATTATTTTGTATGTTTGTCTTTTTTGGTGCTTTTCTTATTGCAGTCTATAACTAACTGACCTATTCTTCGTACCTTATTTTTCTACTTATTTCCTTTTATTAACTTCTATGCCTGTCGTTTTTGGTGCTGTTCTTGTTCCAATCTATAACTAACTAATCTATTCTTCTTTCCTTATTTTTCTAGTTATTTCTTTTATTAACTTCTATGCTGGTCTTTTTGGTGCTTCTCTTATTCCAATCCCTAACTAACTAATCTATTCTTCTTTCCTTATTTCTCCAGGTATTTCTTTTTATTAACTTCTATGCTCGTAGTTTTTGGTACTTTTCTTATTACAATCTATAAGTAACTAATCTATTTTTTCTTTCCTTATATTTTTCTAGTTATTTCTTTTTATTAACTTGTATGCTTGTCTTTTTTGGCTCTTTTCTTATTCCAATCTATAACTAACTAATCTATCCTTCGTTCCTTATTTTTTTAGTTATTTCTTTTCATTAACTTGTATGCTTGATTTTTTTTAGTGCTTTTCTATTCAAATTTATACCTAACTAATCTATCCTTCGTTCCTTATTTTTCTAGTTATTTCTTTTCATTAACTTGTATGCTAGTCTTTTTTAGTGCTTTTTTTATTCCAATTTATAAGTAACTAATCTATTCTTCGTTCCTTATTTTCGAGGTATTTCTTTAATTAACTTTTATGCTTCTCTTTTTTGGTTCTTTGTTTGTTCCAATCTATAAATAATTAATCTCTCTTTTGCTCCTTATTTTTATCTATATACTTCTTTTTATTATTTTGTATGCCTGTCTTTTTTGGTTCTTTTCTTATTCCAATTTATAACTAATCTATTCCTTCCTTATTTTTCCGGGTATTTCTTTTTATTATTTCTGTGCCTTTTTTTTGTACATTTCTAATTCCATTTATAATTAAGTAATCTATTCATCGTTCCTTATATTTTCTAGTCATCTCTTTTTATTAACTTGATTTTATTAACTATAAAAAGAAATAGCTAGAAAATATATAACTAATCGAATCCTTATATTTGGAATATTTCAAGAACAAAGACGAGCATAAGTTAATGAAAAGAAATAACTAAAATATAAGGAAAGAATAGATTCATCGTTAAATTGAAATAAGAAAAGCCATCTAAAATAGAAGATAATGAAAGAAATACCTAGAAAAATAAGGAATGAATAGATTGATTAGTTATACATTAGAATGAAAAGTACCAAAAAGACAACATAAATTAATAAAAGAAATAACTAGAAAAAATAAGGAACGAAGGATGAATTATTGATTATAGATTGGAAAAATGAACCAAAAGACAAGCATAGAGTTAATAAAAATAACTAGAATATAGGAACGAAGAATAGATGATTGGTATAAATGAATGAAAAGTACCAAAAGACAAACAGGTTAAATAAAGAAATAACAGAAAATAAGGAACGAAAAATAGATTGATTAGTTATAGATTGGAATAAAAGTACCAAAAGACAAGCTAGAAGTTAATGAAAAATGAAACAGAAAAATATGGAAGAAAAGATATATTAGTTAGTTATAGAATTGGAATAATAAAAGCACCAAAAAGACAAGCATACAAGTTAATAAAATAAATAACTAGAAAATATAAGGAACGAGGAATAGATTAGTTAGTTATAAACTGGAATAAGAAAATACCAAAAGACAGGCATGAAAGTTAATGAAAAGAAATAACTAGACAATATATGAAAAATAGATTAGTTAATTATAGATTGAATAAAGAAAAGAGAAAATAAGGAACGACATAGATTAGCTGGTTATAAATTGGAATAAGAAAAGTACCAAGATGAGACATAGAAGTTAATGAAAATTGCTGAAAATAAAAGAATAGATTAGTTAGTTATAAATTGGAATAGAAAAGACCAAAAGACGAGCATGAGAAATTAAAAAAGGAAATGCCTTGAAAAAATGAATAGACAATAGATTTTTAATTATATAAAGAAATAAAACTGTCAGAAAAGAGAAAATAATAATAAGAATAATGTGGATGGCAAGACGAAGTAAGATTAGTGAAAAACAAAGGATGATAATAAAAGAAATAACTGGAAAAAACAGGAACGAAAAATAATTTCAATTGATTATAATATAACTTCTTGGTTCCTTATTTTCGAGGTATTTCTTTTATTAACTTGTATGGTTGTCTTTTTTAGCGCTTTTCTTAATCCAGTTTATAATCTAACTAATCTATTCTTCTTTCCTTATTTTTCCAGGTATTTCTTTTTATTAACTTCTATGCTCGTCTTTTTTGGTACTTTACTTATTCCAATCTATAAGTAACTAATCTATTTTTCTTTCCTTATATTTTTCTAGTTATTTATTTTTATTAACTTCTATGCTTGTCTTTTTGGCGCTTCTCTTATTCCAATCTATAACTAACAAATCTATTTTTCGTTAATTATTTTTCTAGTTATTTATTTTTATTAACTTGTATGCTTGTCTTTTTCAATCTATTCCTTCCTTACTTTTCCCGCTATTTCTTTTTATTATTTCTATGCTCGTCTTTTTGGTGCATTTCTTATTTAAATTTATAACTAACTAATCTATCCATCGTTCCTTATTCTTCCAGGTATTTCTTTTTATTAATTTCTATGCTCGTCATTTTGGTACTTTTCTTATTCAAATCTATAACTAACTAATCTATTCTTCGTTCCTTATTTTTCTAGTTATTTCCTTTCATTAACCTCTATGCTTGTCTTTTTGGTACTTTTCTTATTCCAATTTATATCTAACTAATATATTCTTTAATCCTTATTTTCGAGGTATTTCTTTTATTAACTTGTATGCTTGTCTATTTGGTACTTTTCTTATCCCAATCTATAACAAACTAATCTATTCAATACTTATTTTTCCAGGTATTTCTTTTTATTCACTTTTATGCCTGTCTTTTTGATACTTTTCTTATTCCAATCTGTAACTAACTAATCTATTTTTTGCTCCTTATATATCTATTTATATGTTTTTATTAACTTGTATGCCTGTCTTTTTTGGTTCTTTTCTTATTCAAATTCATAACTAACTAATCTATTCCTTCCTTATTTATCCAGGTATTTCTTTGTATTATTTCTGTGCTCGTCTTTTTGGTGCTTTTCTTATTCCAATTTATAACTAACTAATCTATTCTTCCCTTATTTTTCCAGGTATTTCTTTTCATTAACTTCTATGTCTGTCTTTTTGGTGCTGTTCTTATTCCAATCTATATTGGAATAAAAAAGCACTAAAATAGAAAAGCATGCAAGTTAATAAAAGAAATAACTAGAAAATATAAGGAACGAAGAATAGATTAGTTAGGTATAAATTGAATAAAAGAAAGACGAGCATAGAGGAATAAAAGAAATAACAGAAAAATAAGGAAGAATAGATTAGTTAGTTATAGATTGAATAAAGAAAGTAAAAAGACAAGCATAAGTTAATGAAAAGAAGTAAACAGAAAAATATGGAAAGAAGAATATATTAGTTAGTTATAAATTAGAATAATAAAAGCACCAAAAAAGACAAGCATACAAGTTAATAAAAATAAATAGCTAGAAAATATAAGGAACGAGGAATAGATTAGTTAGTTATAGATTGGAATAAGAAAAGTACCAAACAGACAGGCATAGAAGTTAATGAAAAGAAATAACTAGACAATATATGGTAAGAAAAATAGATTAGTTAGTTATAGATTGGAATAAGAAAAGTACCAAAAAGCACACAAGTTAAAAAGAAATAAGAAGAAAATAAGGAACGACGCATAGATTAGCTAGTTATAAATTGGAATAAGAAAAGTACCAAAAAAGACAGGCATAGAAGTTAATGAAAAGAATTAACTAGAAAAATAAGGAATGAATAGATTTTTTAGTTATAGATTGGAATAAGAAAAGCAATAAAAAGACGAGCAAAGAAGTTAATAAAAAGAAATAATAATAATAATAAGGAACGAAGAATAGATTAGTTAGTTATAAATTGGAATAAGAAAAGAACCAAAAAGACGAGCTTTTAGCGCTTTCTTAATCCAATTTATAATCTAACTAATCTATTCTTCTTTCCTTATTTTTCATATTTCTTTTATTAACTTCTATGTGCTTTTCTTATTCCAATCTATAAGTAACTAATCTATTTTACTTTTCTAATATGTTTCTAGTTATTTGTTTTTATTAACTTCTATGCTCGTCTTTTTTGGTACTTTTCTTATTCCAATCTATAAGTAACTAATCTATTTTTCTTTCCTTAAATTTTTCTAGTTATTTCTTTTGATTAACTTCTATGTTTGTCTTTTTGGTGCTGTTCTTATTCCAATCTATAACTAACAAATCTATTTTTCGTTAATTATTTTTCTAGTTATTTCTTTTTATTAAATTGTATGCTTGTCTTTTCCAATCTATTCCTTCCTTATTTTTCCAGGTATTACTTTTGATTATTTTTATGCTCGTATTTTTGGTGCATTTCTTATTCCAATTTATAACTAACTAATCTATCCTTCGCTCCTTATTCTTCCAGGTATTTCTTTTCATTATGCTCGTCCTTTTTGGTACTTTTCTTATTCAAATCTATAACTAACTAATCTATTCTTCGTTCCTTATTTTTCTAGTTATTTCCTTTCATTAACTTTTATGCTTGACTTTTTGGTACTTTTCTTATTCCAATTTATAACTAACTAATATATTCTTTACTCCTTATTTTCGAGGTATTTATTTTATTAACTTGTATCTTCGTCTTTTTGGTACTTTTCTTTTCTTATTCAAATTTATAACTAACTAATCTATTCCTTCCTTATTTTTCCAGGTATTTCTTTTTATTATTTCTATGCTCGTCTTTTTGGTGCTTTTCTTATTCCAAATTATAACTAACTAACCTATTCTTCCCTTATTTTTCCAGGTATTTCTTTTCATTAAATTCTATGCCTGTCTTTTTGGTGCACTTCTTATTCCAATCTAAACTGGATTAAAAAAAGCACTAAAAAAGACAAGCATACAAGTTAATAAAAATAAATGACGAGAAAATATAGGGAACGAAGAATAGATTACTTAATCATAAATTGGAATTAGAAAAGTACCAAAAAAAACAGGCATAGAAGTTAATGAAAAGAAAAACCTAGAAAAATAAGGGAAGAATAGATTAGTTAGCTATAGATTGAAATAAGAAATGTACCAAAAAGACGAGCTTAGAAGTTAATGAAAAGAAATAAAAAGAAAATAAGGAACGAAGAATAGATTAGTTAGTTACAAATTGGAATAAGAAAGGCACCAATAAAGACAAGCATATAAGTTAATAAAGAGAAATGCCTTGAAAAATAAGGGAAGAATATATATTTTTAGTTATAGATTGGAATAAGAAAAGCACCAGAAAGACGAGAATAGAAGTTAATAAAAAGAAATAAGAAGAAAAATAAGGAACGAAGAATAGATTAGTTAATAAAAAAAAATAGATTAGTTATAGAGTGGAATAAGAAAAAGTACCAAAAAGACAAGCATAGAAGTTAATGAAAAACTAGAAAAATGGAAAAGAATAGATTAGTTAGTTATAAACTGGAATAAGAAAAGAACCAAAAAGACAAGCATAGAAGTTAATGAAAAGAAATAACTAGAAAATAAGGAACGAAGAATAGATTAGTTTGTTATAAATTGAAATAAGAAGAGTACCAAAAAGACGAGCATACAAGTTAATAAAAAGAAATAAGAAGAAAAATAAGGAACGAAGAATAGATTAGTTATTTATAAATTGGAATAAGAAAAGAACCAAAAAGACAAGCATAAAAGTTAGTAAAAAGAAATAACTAGAAGAATAAGGAACGAGGAATAGTTTACTTAGTTATAACTAACTAATCTATTCTTCGTTCCTTATTTTCGAGGTATTTCTTTTTATTAACTTCTATGCTCGTGTTTTTTGGTACTTTTCCTATTCCAATTTATAAGTGACTAATATATTTTTCCTACATTATATTTTTCTAGTTATTTCTTTTCATTAACTTCTATGCTTGTCTTTTTGGTTCTTTTCTTATTCCAGTTTATAACTAACTAATCTATTCGATATTTATTTTTCCAGGTAGTTCTTTTTATTAACTTCTATGCCTGTCTTTTTGGTACTTTTCTTATTCCACTCTATAAATAACAAATATATTTTTTGCTCCTTATATATCTATTTATATGTTTTTATTAACTTGTGTGCCTGTCTTTTTTGGTTCTTTTCTTATTCAAATTTATAACTATCTGATCTATTCCTTCCTTATTTTTCCAGGTATTTCTTTTTATTATTTCTATGCTCGTCTTTTTGGTGCTTTTCTTATTCCAATTTATAACTAACTAATCTATTCTTCCCTTATTTTTCCAGGTATTTCTTATCATTAACTTCTATGCCTGTCATTTTGGTGCTGTTCTTATTCCACTCTAAATTGGAATAAGAAAAGCACTAAAAAAGACAAGCATACAAGTTAATAAAAAGAAATGACGAGAAAATATAGGGAACGAAGAACAGATTACTTAGTTATAAATTGGAATAGGAAAAGTACCAAAAAAAAAAAACAAGCATAGAAGTTAATGAAAAGAAAAACCTAGAAAAATAAGGGAAGAATAGATTAGTTAGTTATAGATTAAAATAAGAAATGTACCAAAAAGACGAGCTTAGAAGTTAATGAAAAGAAATAACAAGAAAATAAGGAACGAAGAATAGATTAGTTAGTTATAGATTGAAATAAGAAGAGTACCAAAAAAGACAAGCATATAAGTTAATAAAAATAATACCTGGAAATATAAGGAAAGAAAAATAGATTAGTTACTTATAATTTGGAGTAAGAAAAGCACCAAAAAAGACAAGCATATAATTTAATAAAAGAAATACCTGGAAATATAAGGAAAGAAAAATAGATTAGTTAGTTATAATTTGGAATAAGAAAAGAACAAAAAAAACGAGCATAGAGGTTAATAAAAAAACAGTTAGAAAAATAAGGAGCGAAGAAGAGATTAGTTAGTTATAGATTGGAATAAGAAAATTTCTAAAAAAACGAGCATAAAAGTTAATGAAAATAAATAAATAGAAAAATATGGAAAGAAGAATAGATTAGTAAGTTAAAAATTAGAATAAGAAAAGCACCAAAAAAAGAGAGGCATACAAGTTAATAAAAAGAAATCGCTAGAAAATATAAGGACCAAGGAAAAGATTAGTTGTAAATTGGAATATGAAAAGAACACAAAAAGACGAGCACAGAAGTTAATGAAAAGAAATAACTAGAAAATATAAGAAAAGAATAGATTAGTTAGTTATTGATAGGAATAAGAAAAGTACCCAAAGGACGAGCATACGAATTAATAAAAAGAAATATCTGGAAAAATAAGTAAAGAATAGATTAATTAGTTATAGATTGGAATAAGAGAAGCACCAAAAAGACGAGCATAGAAGTTAATAAAAAGAAATAACAAGAAAAATGTAAGGAAAGAAAAATAGATTAGTAAGTTATAGATTGGAATAAGAAAAGTACCAAAAAAGACGAGCATAGAAGTTAATAAAAAGAAATAGCTAAAAAAATAAGGAAAGAAGAACAGATTAGTTAGTTATAAATTGGAATAAGAAAAGCACTAAAAAAAACAGGCATAGAAGTTAATAAAAAGAAATAAGAAGAAAAATAAGGAACGCAGAGTAGATTAGTTGATTATAGATTGGAATAAGAAAAGCACAAAAAAGACTAGCATACAAGTTAATGAAAAGAAATACCTGGAAAAATAATTAACGAAGCATAGATTAGTTAGTTATAAATTAGAATAAGAAAAGTACAAAAAATACAGGCATAAAAGTTAATAAAAAATAAGAAGAAGAAAAATATCAGACGTGGAATAGATTACTTAGTTATAGATTGCAATAAGAAAAGAACCAAAAAGACAAGCATAGAAGTTAATTAAAAGAAATAACTAGAAAATATAAGGAAAGAAAAATAGATTAGTTAGTTATAAATTGGAATAAGAAAAGTAACAAAAAGACGAGCATAGAAGTTAATGAAAAGAAATAAGAAGAAAAAAAAGGAACGAAGAATAGAGTAGTTAGTTTAAATTTAGAATAAGAAAAGAACCAAAAAAAAAAACGAGCACAGAGGTTAGTAAAAGAAATATATATAGAAAAATAAGGAAAGAATAGAATAGTTAGTTATAGATTGGAATAAATAAAGGAACCAAAAACGACAAGCATACAAGATAATAAAAAGAAGTAAATAGAAAAAATGAGGAGCAAAAAATATATTAGATAGTTATGGATTGGATTAAGAAAATCACCAAAAAGACAAGCATACAAGTTAATAAAAGAAATAACTAGAAAATAAAAGGAACGAAGGATAGATTACTAAGTCATAGATTGCAATAAGAAAAGCACTAAAAAAGAAAAGCATACAAGTCAATGAAAACAAATAACTAAAAAATATAAGGAACGAAGAATAGATTAGTAAGTTATAGATTGGAATAAGAAAGGCACCAAAAAGAAGAGCATAGAAGTTAATGAAAAGAAATTAATAGAAAATATAAGGAAAAGAGAACAGATTAGTTATTTATAAATGGGAATAAGAAAAGTACCAAAAAAACAGGCATAAAAGTTAATAAAAATGAATAACTAAAAAAATAAGGAACGAAGAATAGATTAGTTACTTATAAATTGGAATAAGAAAAGCACTAAAAAGACAAGCATACAGGTTATAAAAAAAGTCAATAGAAAAATAAGGAAAGAATAGATTAGTTAGTTATAAATTACAATAAGAAAAGAACCAAAAAAGAAAAGCATACAAATTAATAAAAAGAAATACCTGGAAAAATAAGAAAATAATAGATTAGTTAGTTATAGATTGGAATAAGAAAAGTACCAAAAAGACGAGTACTCAAGTTAATAAAAAGAAATAACTAGAAAAATAAAGAACGAAAAATAGATTAGTTAGTTATAGATTGGAATAAGAAAAGCACAAAAATGACAGCATACAAGTTAATAAAAAGAAATACCTGGAAATATGAGGAACGATGGATAGATTAGTTAGTTATAGATTGGAATAATGAAAGTACTAAAAAATGAGCATAAAAGTTAATGAAAAGAAGTAAATAGAAAAATATGGAAAGAAGAATAGATTAGTTAGTTATGAAATGGAATAAAAAAAAAAGCACGAAAAAAGACAAGCATACAAGTTAATAAAAATAAATAGCTAGAAAATATAAGGAACGAGAAATAGATTAGTTAGTTATAAATTGGAATAAGAAAAGAACCCAAAAAGACGAGCACAGAAGTTAATGAAAAGAAATAACTAGAAAATATAAGGAAAGAATAGATTAGTTAGTTGTTGATTGGAATAAGAAAAGTACCCAAAAGACGAGCATACGAATTAATAAAGAAATATCTGAAAAAATAAGAGATGTTAATGAAAAGAAATACATGGAAAATAAGGAACGAAGCATAGATTAGTTAGTTATAGATTGGAATAAGAACACAACCAAAAGACAAGCATAGGGGTTAATGAAAAGAAATAACTAAAAAATATAAAGAACGAAGAATACATTAGTTAGTTATAGCTTGGAATAAGAAAAGCACCAAAAAGACGAGCGTACAAGTTAATAAAATAAATAACTAGAAAATAAAAGGAACGCAGGATAGATTACTTAGTTATAGATTAGAATAAGGAAGGTATTAAAAAGACGAGCATAAAAGTTAATGAAAAGAAGTATATAGAAAAATATGGAAAGAAGAATAGATTAGTTAGTAATAAAAAAGACAAGCATACAAGTTAATAAAAAGAAATAGCTAGAAAATATAAGGAAAGAGGAATAGATTAATTAGTTATAAATTGGGATAAGAAAAGAACCCAAGGAGACGAGCATAGAAGTTAATGAGAAGAAATAACTAGAAAAATAAGGAAAGAATAAATTAGTTAGTTATTGATTGGAATAAGAAAAGCACTAAAAAGACGAGCATAGAGGTCAATAAAAGAAATAACTAGGAAAATAAGGAAAGAAGAATAGATTAGTTAGTTATAGACTGGAATAAAGAAAAGTACCAAAAAGACGAGCATAGAAGTTAATGAAAAGAAGTAAATAGAAAAATATGGAAAGAAGAATATTTTAGTTAGTTATAAATTGCAATAAGAAAAGCGCCAAAAAAGACAAGTATACAAATTAATATAAAGAAATACCTGGAAAAATAAGGAAAGAAAAATAGATTAGTTAGTTATAATTTGGAATAAGAAAAGAACCAAAATGACGAGCATAAAGGTTAATAAAAAAAATAACTGGAAAAATAAGGAACGAGGAATAGATTAGTTAGTTATAGATTGGAATAAGGAAAGTACTAAAAAACGAGCATAGAAGTTAATGAAAAGAAGTAAATAGAAAAATATGGAAAAAAGAATATATTAGTTAGTTATAATTTGGAATAAGAAAAGAACCAAAAAGACGAGCATAGAGGTTAATAAAAAAAAATAACTAGAAAATTAAAGAACGAAGAATAGATTAGTTAGTTATAAATTGGAATAAGAAAAGCACCAAAAAAAGACAGCCATACAAGTTAATATAAAGAAAAAGCTAGAAAATATAAGGAAGAAGGAATAGATTAGTTATAAATTGAAATAAGAAAAGAACACAAAAAGACGAGCATAAAAGTTAATGAAAAGAAATAACTAGAAAATATAAAAAAAATAATACATTAGTTAGTTATTGATTGGAACAAGAAAAGTACCCAAAAGACGAGCATACGAATTAATAAAAAGAAATATCTTGAAAAATAAGGAGAAAATAGATTAATTAATTATAGATTGGAATAAGAGAAGCACTAAAAAGACAAGCATAGAAGTTAATAAAAAGAAATAACTAGAAAAATATAAGGAAAGAAAAATAGAGTAGTTAGTTATAGATTGAAATAAGAAAAGTACCCAAAAAGACGAGCATAGAAGTTAATAAAAAGAAATAACTAGAAAAATAAGGAAAGAAGAATAGATAAGTTAGTTATAAATTGAAATAAGAAAAGCACTAAAAAGGACAAGCAAAGAAGTTAATGAAAAGAAATAACTAGAAAATAAAGGACGAGGAATAGATTAGTTAGTTATAAATTGGAATAAGAAAAGAACCCAAAAAGACGAGCATAGAAATAATAAAAAGAAATACCTGGGAAAATAAGGAAAGAATAGATTAGTTAGTTATAGATTGGAATAAGAAAAGAACCAAAAAAGACAAGCATACAAGTTAATAAAAAGAAATAACTAGAAAAATATAAGGAAAGAAAAATAGATTAGTTACTTATAGATTGGAATAAGAAAAGTACCAAAAAAGACGAGCATAGAAGTTAATAAAAAGAAATACCTGGAAAAATAAGGAAAGAAGAATAGATTAGTTAGTTATAAATTGGAATAAGAAAAGCACTAAAAAAGACAGGCATAGAAGTTAATAAAAAGAAATAAGAAGAAAAATAAGGAACGCAGAATAGATTAGTTGGTTAAAGATTGGAATAAGAAAAGCACAAAAAGACAAACATACAAGTTAATGAAAAGAAATACCTGGAAAAATAAGGAACGAAGAATACATTAGTTAGTTATAAATTGGAATAAGAAAAGTACCAAAAAGACAGGCATAGAAGTTAATAAAAAGAAATAAGAAGAAAAATGTGGGACGAGGAATAGATTAGTTAGTTATAGATTGGAATTAGAAAAGAACCAAAAAGACAGGCATAGAAGTTAATTAAAAGAAATAACTAGAAAATATAAGGAAAGAAAAATAGATTAGTTAGTTATAAATTGGAATAAGAAAAGTACTAAAAAGACGAGCATAGAAGTTAATGAAAAGAAGTAAATAAAAAAAATATGGAAAGAAGAATAGATAAGTTAGTTATAAATTGGAATAAGTACTAAAAAGACGAGCATAGAAGTTAATGAAAAGAAGTAAATAGAAAAATATGGAAAGAAGAATAGATAAGTTAGTTATAAATTGGAATAAGAAAAGCACCAAAAAAGACAAGCATAGAAGTTAATAAAAAGAAATAGCTAGAAAATATAAGGAACGAGAAATAGATTAGTTAGTTATAAATTGGAATAAGAAAAGAACCCAAAAAGACGAGCATAGAAGTTAATGAAAAGAAATAACTAGAAAATATAAGGAAAAAATAGATTAGTTAGTTATTGATTGGAATAAGAAAAGTACCCAAAAGACGAGCATACGAATTAATAGAAAGAAATATCTGAAAAAATAAGGAAAGAAGAGATTAGTTAGTTATAGATTGGAATAAGAGAAGCACCAAAAAGACAAGCATAGAAGTTAATAAAAAGAAATAACTAGAAAAATATAAGGAAAGAAAAATAGATTAGTTTGTTCTAGATTGGAATAAGAGAAGCACTAGAAAAGACAGGCATAGAAACTAATAAAAGAAATACCTCGAAAATAAGGAGCGAGGAATAGATTAGTTAGTTATAGATTGGAATAAGGAAAGTACTGAAAAGACGAGCATAGAAGTTAATGAACAGAAGTAAATAGAAAAATATGGAAAGAAGAATAGATTAGTTAGTTATAAATTGGAATAAGAAGAGCACCAAAAAGACAAGCATATAAGTTAATAAAAGAAATAACTAGAAAAAAAAGGAACAAAGAATAGATTAGTTAGTTATAGATTGGAGAAAGAAAAGTACCAAAAAGACAAGCATACAAGTTTATGAAAAGAAATAACTAGAAAATATAAGTAAAGAAAAATAGATAAGTTAGTTATATATTGGAATAAGAACAGCACCAAAAAGACAAGCATAGAAGTTAATGAAAATAAATAAATAGAAAAATAAGGAACGCAGAATAGATGAGTTATTTATAGATTGGAATAAGAAAAGCACAAAAAAGACAAGCATACAAGTTAATAAAAAGAAATACCTGGGAAATATAAGGAACGAAGAATATAATAGTTAGTTATAGATTGCAATAAGAAAAGCTCCAAAAAGACGAGCATAATGTTAATAAAAAGAAATGACTAGAAAATATAAGGAACGGAGAATAGATTACTTAGTTGTAAATTGGAATAAGAAAAGCACTTCTTTCGCTGCATTCATCGTCAACAAACGAAAACCCATAAGCATTATCCCAACTACAATAAAAAAAAAAATACTGATGAGTACGCGAAACACACACACACACATATATATATAGATATATATATATATATATATATATATATATATATTTATATATATATATATATATATATATATATATATATATATATAATATATATATATATATATATATATATATATATATATATATATATATATATATATATATATATATATATATATATATATATATATATATATATATATATATATATATATATATATATATATATACTGTGTCATCATCATCACCCGCTATATA
>NC_066569.1:5692636-5712636 GCF_024679095.1 Eriocheir sinensis | reverse complement strand
GGAGGAAGAGAGGAGGAGGAGGAGTATTGAAAAGAGGAGGAGGTAACATGGGGAATGGAAAAACGTATAGGAGCCCGCAGCATCAGACCTGTTGACTCAAAACAAAGTTGGCTGCCTTGCTGGTTTACTTTGCTATTCACAGACGCTCCAAACCCTCACATCCACTATTCCTAAAGCCCCAAAAGGAGACTAAAAGGATTCTTATACGTGTCTTTCCCCATTCAAGATACAGAAGAAAGATCGAACTCCCACCAGGGCCGCAAAACTATATTCATGGAAAGCCTCAAAACCCCTACGAAGGCCTTGTTGAATGTGTGTGTTTGGGCGATGAAATGAGTGAGAAAGGAAGTAAGGAAAAGATAGGAAAGGGAAGAGAATGAAACGGAGAAAGAGGCAGGATAGAAGGCAATGTGGGGAATGGTAAGGAAAGGAAGTAAAGATAAGGTAAGGAAATGAGAGGAAAAGGAAGAAAAGGAAACGGAAAGGAAGAGAGGGAGGGAAGAAGGGAATGTGAGGGAAGGTTAGGAAAGGAAGTAAAGACAAGTTAAGGAAATGAGAGGAAAAGGGAAAAGAAGGAAACGGAAAGGACGAGAGAGGGACTGTGGGGAAAGATAAACTGAAACAATCTCTCTCTCTCTCTCTCTCTCTCTCTCTCTCTCTCTCTCTCTCTCTCTCTCTCTCTCTCTCTCTCTCTCTCTCTCTCTCTCTCTCTCTCTCTCTCTCTCTCTCTCTCTTCTGTATCCCACCGCTGCCACCAGTGTAACAATCTCTCTCTCTCTCTCTCTCTCTCTCTCTCTCTCTCTCTCTCTCTCTCTCTCTCTCTCTCTCTCTCTCTTATTATTTCAATGTAACAATCTCTCTCTCTCTCTCTCTCTCTCTCTCTCTCTCTCTCTCTCTCTCTCTCTCTCTCTCTCTCTCTCTCTCTCTCTCTCTCTCTCTCTCTTCTGTATCCCACCGCTGCCACCAGTGTAACAATCTCTCTCTCTCTCTCTCTCTCTCTCTCTCTCTCTCTCTCTCTCTCTCTCTCTCTCTCTCTCTCTCTCTCTCTCTCTCTCTCTCTCTCTCTCTCTCTCTCTCTCTCGCGGATGACTTCGAGGAAAAAATAAAGTCCTGTCAATGTCTGAACTGCATCGCTTTCCTGAACTGGTACACAAGTATTTCCAGCGACCGGTATTAAACTCATTACAATCATATTTATTGCTAGTTATATTTCTTTTTTTTTCTCTGGGGGGTGACTTCGAGGAAAGAAAATAAAAAAAAATAAACTCCGCCCAATGTATATATTCTGCACCGCTTATATGAACCGGCAAACAGTTTACTCAAGTTACCCATATTAAAGTTATTTGCCACATTTATTCACAGTTAGCGGATCAGTTTGAAGCTAAAAAGAATAATTGGTGTGATCGACGTTACTGATTTCGTTAGGTATACATGTGAAGACTTAGAAATCCCCGCGTAATTAACTTTTTTTTTTTCTAACTTGAAGTGCTTGAGTCGTTTTGGTCGATCTTTCCACATTTGTGCTATCAACGATGGTATAAGTTAGTATATTCCTTTCTTTTCCTCTTTTCCTTTTCTTTTCTACTTCAACTTTCTCTTTTACTTTCTTTCCTGTCTATTTCTTTCCTTTGAACGATTTCCTTTTTCCCCTTTTTCCTTTTCTTTTCTACTTCAACTTTCTCTTCTACTTTCTTGCCTGTCTTTTCCTTCCCTTCGTTACCCATTACTTTCTTTCACCTTTTCCCTTTCTTTTCTATCTAAACTTTCTCTTCCGCTATCTTTCCTGTCTATCCCTTTCTTTTCCTACGCTTTTCTTTTGTTCCCTTTTTTCCTTTTCTTTTCTACCTCAAATTTCTCTTCTACTTTCTTACCTGTCTATTCCTGTCCTTTGAACGACTTCCTTTTTCCCCCTTTTACCTTTTCAAACTCAAATTTCTCTTCTACTTTCTGTCCTGTCTTTTCCTTTCCTTAGCTACGTCTTTCCTTCTTTTCCACTTTTCCCTTTTCTTTTCAATCTTAACTTTCTATTCTATTTTCTTTCCTGTCTTTTCCTTTCCTTCGTTACGCCTTTCCTTTCTTTTCCATTTTTCGTTTTCTTTTCATCCTCAAATTTCTCTTCTACTTTCTTTCCTGTCTTTTCCTTTCCTTCGTTACGCATTTTTCTTTTCACCTTTTCCTTTTCTTTTCATCCTCAAATTTCTATTCTACTTTCTTTCCTGTCCTTTCCTTTCCTTCGTTACGCTTTTCCTTTCTCTTCCTTTTTTTCCATTTCTTTTCATCCTCAAATTTCTCTTCTACTTTCTTTCCTGTCTATTCCTTTCCTTCGTTACACCTTTCCTTTCTTTTCTCCTTTTCCTTTTCTACCTCAACTTTTTCTTCTACTTTCTCTCCTGTCTTTTCCTTTCCTTAGCTACGCCTTTCCTTTCTCTTCCTTTTTTCTTTTTCTTCCTTCAATTTTCTCTTCTACTTTCTTTCCTGTCACATTGTTTTCTATTCCTTTCCTTCGCTACGTCTTCCTTTTTTCCCTTTCCCTCTCTTTTCTACCCTAACCTTTTCTTCTACTTCATTTCCTGTCTTTTACTCTCTTAGATAACACAAACAGAACATTCTTTTCCCCTTTTTGTCTCTTTTATTTCTCACCTCAAACTGATCTTCTACTTCCTTTCCCGTCACGTTGATGTACTCTCGTAAATGACTAAAACAGAACACTTTTTTTCCACCTAATTTATTTTCCTCTTCTCCTAACACCTAACCACCTACTTCTTTTCCTAACCACCTAACTTATTTTCCAATCTCTTTTCCTAACCTAACCACCTAACTTATTTTCCTTTCTCATTTCATAACCACCTAACTTATTTTCCTTTCTCGTCTCCTTTGTTTCATGTCAAGTTACTGTGTTCTCCCGTAACTCTCAGGGGGCTCAGAACTGCACTGCGCACTCCAGACGAGGTCCCCCCCAACACGGTATACAAAAATTACATTACGCAGCGAGAAACACATTTTGCAAAGTTGAATAACATTTGCCGCATTTTCAAACGCTGTCACGGTTCTTATAAAGGGAGGAGGAAGAGGAAGAAGAGGAGGAGGAGGAGGTGAAGAAAGAGGAGGAGGAAGAAGAATACGTTTTGGTTAATTAAGTTGAAAGTACAGAGGAAGGGGAGGAGGAAGAAAAAAAGATGAAGAGAAAGAAAAAGGGAAGGAATGAGAGAGAGAGAGAGAGAGAGAGAAATGTCACTTTTGAGCTAGGACACAGCAAGAAGTTATTATCTCTCTCTCTCTCTCTCTCTCTCTCTCTCTCTCTCTCTCTCTCTCTCTCTCTCTCTCTCTCTCTCTCTCTCTCTCTCTCTCTCTTCTTTTTCTTCTTTTCTTTTCTAATTACGTCACGAAGAAGTAAAGAAGTAAAGACATTTGATTGAGAAAAAGAACACACACACACACACACACACACACACACACACACACACACACACACACACACACACACACACACACACACACACACACACACACACACTATTTTTCTCTTCCTTTCTCTTCCTTTCTTATTTTTCTCCTTTCTTTTTCACAATATTTTCTTCATTTCCTTTCCTTAGTTACGTCTTCCACTTCTTTTCCTCTTTTCCTTTTCCTTTTTAGCTTCTCTTTCTCTCCTACTATTCCTTTCTCTTCTTATCTCCCTCTCTCTTTTTTTATTTTCCCTTCTATGTCTTCCTTTAGTTTCTTTTCGCTTTCTCTTCTACCTTAACGTTCTCTTCTACTTTTTCTTTCTCTTCAACTATTTCTCTTCTCTTTTCTCTTTTAGTCAATCTTTTTCTTTCTTTCTCTTCTACCCTTCATTTCTCTCCTACTCCTCCTTTCTCTTCAAATATTTATCTCCTCTTTTCTCTCTTAGTCAATATTCTCTTCCTTTCTTTCTCTTCTTCCCTTCTTTTTTATTTTTTTATTTACACAGACACTTGGTTACATCAGGGCCTAGTACCTAACATTACATTATATGGCGGCACTAGTTTGTAGGTTAAAGGGAACATAGTTTGCATCCCCTATCTGAAAGCCTAACCTGTTCACAAATTGCTCAGCCACCGGTTCACAACAGTTTATATTGTTGCCGGTGTGTCACACTTATTTACAGTCATAATATTATCAATGTTATTTAATAAAAAGTGGAACACAGCAGGACCTTGTGCCGGAGGTCTGTAGCACCCACAACACAAAATACCCGCGCCATTATTGTTTATTATTTTGAACAAGATTATTTCTAAGTTTTCAGGAATGTCATACTCTATAAGTTGTACACTCAATGTCTCCTTGTGGCACAATGCAACACCGCCTCCTTGTGATGATCGATCTTTTCTGTACCACTTAGAGTAACGTTTAATTCTAGCATAGTTTTCAGGCACTGTGTCATTTAGAAAAGTTTCACTCAGAAATACTACATCGGCATTATTTTTTTTATCACATACTGATGTGTGAGCTCACCAATGTTAGTATGGAATCCCCTTAAATTGGCAGATCTAATCTTATTTCGCTATTACGCTGAATGTGCGCCACTGAACTGTTCGTGGTAGGCATTTTGCTGGCCTAGAAACACAGGGGAGTGAGGAAAGGTGTTTTGTGGCAGCTGAAGAGGCACGTGCTGGGTCTGGGGGTTTGTCTGGGGAAGAGGATGGTGCTGGGTCTGGGGGTTGTCTGGGGAAGAGGATGGTGCTGGGTCTGGGGGTTTGTCTGGGGAAGAGGATGGTGCTGGGTCTGGGGGTTTGTCTGGGGAAGAGGATGGTGCTGGGTCTGGGGGTTTGTCTGGGGAAGAGGATGGTGCTGGGTCTGGGGGTTTGTCTGGGGAAGAGGATGGTGCTGGGTCTGGGGGTTTGTCTGAGGAAGAGGATGGTGCTGGGTCTGGGGGGTTGTCTGGGGAAGAGGATGGTGCTGGGTCTGGGGGTTGTCTGGGGAAGAGGATGGTGCTGGGTCTGGGGGTTTGTCTGGGGAAGAGGATGGTGCTGGGTCTGGGGATAGGATTGGGGGCGTGGGTATGGGTAGGATTGGGGTTGTGATAGATGAAGGGGCTGAGGTGGGTGGTGGGGGAGGAAGTTGATGGGGGGCTGTATCTGGTAGGAAGGCTTGAGTGGGAGTTGGGGATTAAGTAGTGAATGGGAGTGAAAGGTGAGGGGGTTCTGGGTGCTTTGATTCACTTGAGGGTGTTGCCAGCCGCCTCGCAGAGCTGCCAGGGTCTCCTGGTTGCTTTGCCTTACGGCTGTTAAGAGAGCTTCCTGCCTCTCCTCTTCCCTTCGCACACTTCTTCATTTTTTCTTCTCTTCATCCCTTTCTTATCTTCTCATCCCTTTCTCTTCTAATCTTCAAATTCTCCTTCTCTTACTTCCTTTCTCTTCTCCTATACTCTTTCCCTTCTTATCTCCTATTTCTCCTCTGTTCCTCTTCCATTTCCCTCTCCTCCTTTTCTCTTTCTCTTCTCTACCATTTCTATTCTGCTATACCCTTTCCCTTCTCCTCTCTCTCCTCTTTCTCTTCTGCTCCTCTTCCATTTCCCTCTCCTCCTTTTCTCTTTCTCTTCCTACCATTTCTCTTCTGCTATACCCTTTCCCTTCTCCTCTCTCTCCTCTTTCTCTTCTCCTCCTCTTCCATTTCCCTCTCCTCCTTTTCTCTTTCTCTTCTCTACCATTTCTCTTCTGCTATACCCTTTCCCTTCTCCTCTCTCTCCTCTTTCTCTTCTGCTCCTCTTCCATTTCCCTCTCCTCCTTTTCTCTTTCTCTTCTCTACCATTTCTCTTCTGCTATACCCTTTCCCTTCTCCTCTCTCTCCTCTTTCTCTTCTGCTCCTCTTCCATTTCCCTCTCCTCCTTTTCTCTTTCTCTTCTCTTCCATTTCCCTATACACTTTCCCTCTCCTCTCTTCTTTCTCCTATGTTCCTCTTCCATTTATCTCTCCTCCTCCTCCCTTTCTCTTCTCCTATACACTTTCCCTTCTCCTCTCCTCTTTCTCCTCTGTTCCTCATCCATTTCTCTTTCCTCCCCCTCCCTTTCTCTTCTACCCATCCCTTTCTCTTCTCCCTCCCCCCCTCCCCCCACCTTCATCTCCACCATTCCAGTATTCCAGGATTTCTAAAGGACGGGAATTCCTATTGCTAATCCCCTCAACTAAATTACCTTATTCCTTTTCTGCTAATAATTGTTCCAGTCAGTTAATTAAGGATGAGAAGGAATGGAATGATGATGATGATGATGAGGAGGAGGAGGAGGAGGAGGAGGAGACAGAGGCAGAAGATCGTAATAATATAAAGGAAGAAGAAAAAGGTGTAGATAAAAGGAGGAGGAAGAGGAGGAGGAGGAGAAAAAAAGAAAAAGATGGAAGTGAATGAAGAGAAAGAGAAAATAATAGAAAAAAAAACACGACATACGAAGAGAACAAGACAAGAAGAAAGGGAAGAAGAAGAAAGGAAAAAGAAGAAAAGGAAGAAAGAAAAAATACTCGACAGAGGAAGAAAAAATAAAACAAAAGAAAGAAAAAAGAAAAAGAAAGAAAAAGAAAGAAAACAAACTGAGAAAGAAAGAACAGACAAGAAGAAGAAGAAGAAGAAGAAAAAAAAAAGAAGAAGAAGAAGAAGAAAAAGCAGAAGAAGAAAAATAGAAGAAGAAGAAGAAGAAGAAAAAACAAAAAAATATATAACAGAGAGAGACTAGTAGTAATAATAGTAGTAGTAAGAGGAGGAGGAGGAGGAGGAGGAGGAGGAGGAGGAGGGAAGATGCTGCATAATCTATCATCCTCTTCTTCATTATAATATTGTCTGACACCTCCAAAGAAAACGGGTTGAGGCAGCACGATTTCAAGGGACACTGATTGATATACAGCACCCCCCACCCCCCGTCTCTCTCTCTCTCTCTCTCTCTCTCTCTCTCTCTCTCTCTCTCTCTCTCTCTCTCTCTCTCTCTCTCTCTCTCTCTCTCTCTCTCTCTCTCTCTCTCTCTCTCTCTCTCTTCTATCTTCTCTTCCATCTCCATTCCCTCCCTCCTTCCTTCCCTTCCTCTCTCTCCCCCTCCTTTTTCCCTTCCTCCCTTTCTCTCCCTGCTACCTTCCTTTCCTCTCTCTCTCCCTCCTTCTTCCCTTCCTCTCTCTCTCTCTCTCCCTCCTTCCTTCCCTTCGTCCCTATCTCTTCCTACTTCCTTTCCTCTCTCTCTCCTTCCTTCCCTTCCTCTCTCTCTCTCTCTCTCTCTCTCTCTCTCTCTCTCTCTCTCTCTCTCTCTCTCTCTCTCTCTCTCTCTCTCTCTCTCTCTCTCTCTCTCTCTCTCTCTCTCTCTCCTTCTTCCCTTCCTCTCTCTCCCTCCTTCCTTTCTTCCTCCATTCTTTTCCTTCCTCCCTCCCTCCCTTCCTCCATTCTTTATACCCTCACAGAATATTTGACGAATTGTATGCAAATGTAAATCTGCGAAGGAGGAGGGAAGGAAGGAAGAAAGAAGAAACGGTAGGGAAGAAAGAAAGAAAGGAAGGAGGTAAGGAGGAGAAAAGAAAGCTGTTACGAAGGAAAGAGAAAGAAAGAATAAGTGAAAGAAGTGAATGTGAAGGATGAATAGAAGAAAGGAAGAGAAGAAGATGTGTGGAGTATGAATTAAAAGAAAGAAGAAAAAGGAAGAAGAGGAAAAATAAGATAGGAAAGAATAGATGAAAAAGAAAAAAGAGGAGACAAATAGAAATAAAGAAATAAAAAAAGAAAAAGAAAAGACCAGAGAGAGAAAATATGAAAAGAAAAAAACGAAGAGAAAGAAAATAATGAAAAATAAAACAATAACAAAGAAAAGGAAATAGAGAAAAAAACAAGGGAGAGAGAGAGAGAGAGAGAGAGTATACACACCGCCGCCAGAAATGAAAAAAAGGAAGGAAGTGAGAGGAAAAGAAAGAAAATAAAGAAAAAAAGAAAAAAAAGAAAGAGAAAATGGGAGAAAGAGAGAGAGAGAGAGAGGCAACAAGAACCTTATTTCCCAAGAGGCACGAATTTCACAACCACAAGGAGAGAGAGAGAGAGAGAGAGAGAGAGAGAGAGAGCACAACCGAGGCTTGGGGAGGCAGCAAACTCTCCACCCTCAGCAGCCCTTCCAGGACACCCAGCAGCCCCCCACCTGGCAACATCACCAACAACAGCCTGAGCTTCACCGCACCTGGCCCGCCCCCTCGTGGCAGGGCAGACACTAACACGTCTCGCCTCACCACCACACCTCCCTGCCAAGCCAACGCGAGGCGGCGAGGGCATGGGCGCCTCACCCGGCATCTCACCGTCGTGTCGGCCAATGTCAGGGGAATGCGCACAAATGTTGGCGGCCTCACCCACAATTTTGTCCTGCGCCATCGAGCCGACGCTGTTGCTGTGACGGAAACATGGCTCACTGAGGAGGTGGAGGCAAAATCCCGGGTTATTCCCACTGGGTGAGGAAGGACAGGGAGAACAGAGCAGGCGGAGGCGTGGCTGCCTGCTTTAAGGACTGCCTAAATGTACAGAAGCTCGAGGTGACGCTGCCTCACCAAACGGAAGCTCTATTTTTCAGGGTGGCACTGACGGACAACAGTGGTCGCCTCCTCTGTGTCATGTACCGCCCCCCTAGGCAAGGGCGGGCTCCTCTGGATTGCCTGACGGAGGAGCTCGACACCCTGCTCCTGCGTCACCAGTGCTCCCACGTGATGGTGGTGGGAGATCTAAACTTCCACCTGGAGCAGGGAGCCTTCGATAACTTACTGACGGTGCAGGGTCTGGTAAACCACGTAACCTTCCCCACACATGAGCGAGGAGGGCTACTGGACCCTGAGCTATCGGACCTCCCCGAGGCCAGCCTCCGCTGCCAGCAGCTGGGGCCAGTGGGCAGCTCTTACTATGCCACCATGCCGTACTGGCTCGGGTTGAGCTGACCACAGAGAGGGAAGACGCAGTCCCGCGCACCATCTGGCTTTGGGAGAGGGCCGACTGGCCGTCAGTGAGACACGCCGTGGAGGACACGGACTGGGAGACCCTGTTGGTTGGGGACGCCGAGGCCAAGGCACGGGCTCTCACCACCAAGCTCCTTGCCCTCCAGCAACAATATGTCCCCAGCAGGGTGTACCTCGCCAGGCCTAGTGACCCCGCTTGGTTCGGTTTCCGATGCCGGGTTGCTGCCGAGGCCAAGCATGCCGCCTGGGAGAGGTACAAGCGTCATCCGCCACGCCAAAATAAGGTCCAACACCGGGAGGTCTGCAAACGGATGACAGCTACCTGCGCGTGGGCGAAGAGGCGACAGAGAGAGGACCAGCAGCGGAAACTTTGCGGCCCAGGAGTTGGCAACAAAGCCTGGTGGAGTCTCGTTTATGAGCAAGGTGTTGGAGCGTGTGGTGGCTGTAGTCATCTGTCAGCATCTGAGTGAGAGCCATCTCCTCTCAGATAGACAGTTTGGCTTCAGGCCTGGCCGGTCCACCGCGGACCTCCTCCTTCTCCTCTCCAAGGATTGGCAAGACGCACTGGATGAAGGCCTGGACACACTCGTGGTAGCCCTGGATATTGCTGGAGCCTTTGACAGGGTTTGGCACGCGGGGCTCATTGAGAAGCTTCACGCCAAAGGTGTCCAGGGTGCCCTACTGATGCTGCTCAAGGATTACCTCCAGGGGAGGACCCTTCAGGTGGTGATCAACGGGCAGTCATCAAGGCCTTCACCAGTGCATGCCTCAGTTCCACAGGGTTCCGTGCTTGGCCCAATCCTGTGGAACATATATATCGACGATCTCCTCCGGCAGCTATCGGCAGTGTCAGCCTACGCCGATGACTGCACACTCTCCCGCTCCTACTGCCGCCCCGACAGCCAGCGCGCCGTCGAGGAGATCAACAGGCAGCTCAGCCTGGTGGAGCAGTGGGGAGAGGAGTGGCAGGTCACCCTCGCCCCGGAGAAGACGCAGGCCATAGTCATCTCACGGTCCCCAGACGCCTCTCGAGCATTCTCAGGCCAGCTGCGTCTTGGAGGCAAGAGTCTGCCCCTCCAGGACCACATCAAGGTCCTGGGAGTGACTGTGGACCAAAGCCTGCGCTTCGACCTCCACGTCCGAGCTGTTGCCCGCCAGGCCTCCCTGCGAGTCTCTGCCCTGCGAAGAGTGGCGGGATCCCTCGACCCAAGGGGCATCCTCACTCTCTTCAAGGCACAGATACGACCGTATCTGGAGTACGGTGCCCTGTGCTGGATGGCGAGTGCTGCCACCCACATGCAGAGGCTCGACGCAGTGCAGCGACGAGCACTGCGTCTGGTGGAGGCCAGGGAGCACCCGGAGGAGTCATCTGCCACTGTGACATCGCTGGAGCACCGCCGTGATGTCTCAGCACTGGTGGTGTGTTACAAAGCCCAGGTGCAGGGGGTTCCCCACCTCAGCAGCTTGAGGCTCCCTCCACGCGCTGCCCAGAGGTTCACCCGGACAGCACTCTCCGGCGACCAGCTCGTGGAGGTGCCTCGATCACACTCCAGGCAGCACCAGCGCACATATACAGCCAGGACCACACGCCTGTGGAACATGTTCACGGCAGCCACTCCCCAAGTGGAGAACATGAGCACGCAGCAGGTGAAGCTGGCTGCTCACAGGTGGCGTGAGGGACACACAAGTGCGCTAGTGCTATGAACTATAAATATAAAGTGACAAACTGACATTATTCCATATTGTTTTTACGTTTTTCTTGATTTTTTTCGTATTTTGTATTTGTATGATTGTATGTTTCAACATTCGACAATTCAATTTGTCCCATACACAGGCTCTTAGAATAAGTATACCTAAAAAGTGTAATTTTGAGCCTCTTTTTTTGTAAAAATTTGTTTAAATAATTAAAAAAAAGAATGTGCGTTAATGTGTAGCTCACAAACTCTCTCTCTCTCTCTCTCTCTCTCTCTCTCTCTCTCTCTCTCTCTCTCTCTCTCTCTCTCTCTCTCTCTCTCTCTCTCTCTCTCTCTCTCTCTCTCTTGTATTATCTCTCATTATCCTTTCTCCTCTTTCTTCTCTTCCTCCTTTCTCTTATTATCTTTTCTTATTAATCTTATTTCCCTTTCATTCAATTTTTTTCTCCATTTTTTCTTCTTTTTTTATTTTCTTTTTTTAACTTTCCATTTCAACACCTACACACACACACACACACACACACACACACACACACACACACACACACACACACCTGCCGCTTCGTTAGCCATGTCAGGTATACCAAACGAGTCTCACACACCCGATAACGTAGTCCCGGGCCACGTTAATTGGCTCGTTAATCACCTTTTACCTGTGTGATTGCGCGGGGAATTACTGTTATAAGTGTCGTTGGTAATGTAGTTGTTTTTTGTTGTTGCTGTTGTTGGTGTTGGTGGTTGTTGGAGGTAGTAGTAGTAGTAGTAGTAGTAGTAGTAGTAGTAGTAGTAGTGTTATTCTTATCATTATCATTACTTTTTAACGTCTACTACTACTACTACTACTACTATTCATCACTCTGTCTATCTGTCTTATATATATTCATTCTATCGTTTTCTTTTTTTTCCTTCTTTTTTTTTTTTTGCTTAGTTTGCCATTCTCTCTGTTAAGCTCCTATCTTTTCCAAATCCTTCCTTTCTACTATCTTTCTTTACTTCTTTTCCTACTTTTTTTTCTATTGTTTTCTGTTCTTGTATTCTCAATATTTCCACCACCATCACTACTACTACTACTACTACTACAACTACTAATACTACTACTACTACCACTACTACTGCTACTACTACTACCACTACTACTGCTACTACTACTGCTACTTCTACTACTACTACTACTACTGCAACTACCACTACTACTAATACTACTACTACTACTACTACAGCTAATACACCGCGCCTTCATTATCTTCAACAGACCCATTTTCTTTATTGTTTTCTCGGCAACAGCTCTTATTGAAAGTGTCCAATAGTCTCTCTCTCTCTCTCTCTCTCTCTCTCTCTCTCTCTCTCTCTCTCTCTCTCTCTCTCTCTCTCTCTCTCTCTCTCTCTCTCTCTCTCTCTCTCGCTTTATTTGAAAACTTCATGGACTTTTTCTTACAAACTCGTCTCATTATTAACTTTAACTCTTTATTTATCTTTATTTTTTTTTTCTTAATCATTCTTTATTTTGAACATTTGTTTTTCGGTATTTTTCATTTTTTATTTATTTCTTTTTCTATTTTTTTTCTTTTTTTTTCTTTTCCATTCATTTCTTTTCTATTTTTTCTTTATTTTTTCTTTTCCATTCATTTCTTTTCTATTTTTTCTTTATTTTTTCTTTTCCATTCATTTCTTTTCTATTTTTTTCTTTATTTTTTCTTTTCTTTTAACTGCTTCATTACATTTCCTTCTCTGTTTTCATACTTTATCACTTTTTATTCCTCTTCCTTCCTTTCTCTTCATTTATTTCTTCTTTTTTAATCATCACTTCTTATTCCTCTTAATTCCTCTTTAATTCCTCTTTCTCTGTTTTTCACTGCATCGATTTTCTCCCTGTGTGTGTGTGTGTGTGTGTGTGTGTGTGTGTGTGTGTGTGTGTGTGTGTGTGTGTGTGTGTTTATCTTTCTACCTGGCTGTCTGTTTGCCTTTCTGAGTCTGACTTTCATTCTTTGCTCTCTCTCTCTCTCTCTCTCTCTCTCTCTCTCTCTCTCTCTCTCTCTCTCTCTCTCTCTCTCTCTCTCTCTCTCTCCAAAAACAATAATAAGAAAAGAAAGACAGAAGAGAGGAAGAAAGGAAGGAGCGAAGGAACGAAGGAAGGAAGGAAGGAAGGAAGGAAGGAAGCAAGGAAGGAAGGAAGGAAGCAAGGAAGGAAGGAAGGAAGGAAGGAAGGAAGGAAGAAAGGAAGGAACGAAGGAACGAAGGAAGGAAGGAAGCAAGGAAGGAAGGAAGGAAGGAAAAAAAAAAGAAAGGAAAAAATGGAGGAAAGATAGAGTGAAGTAGTAGTAGTAGTAGTAGTAGTAAATAATAATAATAATAATAATAATAATAATAATAATAATAATAATAATAATAATAATAATAATAATAATAATAATAATAATAATAATAATAATAATAATAATAATAATAATAATAATAATAATAATAATAATAATAATAATAATAATAATAATAATAATAATAATAATAATAATAATAATAATAATAATAATAATAATAATAATAATAATAATAATAATAATAATAATAATAATAATAATTTTACCTGTCCAATTAGTGACCATATTTACACCTGATTTACCAACAGGTAATTAATGAGTTTACTTCCTGATAGAGAGAGAGAGAGAGAGAGAGAGAGCATGTAATGTTTGTTTTTATTTTTAATATTTTTTCTTTTATATAGACTATGCCCTTTGAATAGACAGCACACGGCAGTGCACCTTTGGGTCTTTGTAAATATATATGTATGTTTAAATAAAAAGAGAGAGAGAGCATAATAAAACCTTACACAGAGAAGCCTGCAAGAACATGAGCCGGGTGCAAAAACAGGCTATACAACGCTGGAAGGAGGTAATGAAGACCAAGCTCAGCGGACAGTCGGTGGGTAACAAGGAGTGGTGGAGTGGAGTGAAACAACAACAAGGCCTCTCAGCCGACAACGCCATCCCACCCCTCGTCAGGCCAGATGGGTCAGTGGCTATGCGCGACAAAGACAAGGCGGAGCTACTGGCGGCCCACTTCTCTTCCAAAATGTCAGTACCTGATCCCCTCCGCGCCCCCCCGAAGCTGCCATCCCTCACCAGGGCCTCTCTGGAGAGTCTCACTGTCACCATGGAGGAGGTAAAAAATCTGCTGATGCAAATAGACCCCAAGAAAGCCCTAGGGCCTGACAACATCAGCCCTCACCTGCTAAAAAGATGCGCTGGCCAGCTCGCCCTACCACTTACCACCATCTTCAATAACATCCTTTCCACCTCCAAGTGGCCCACACTTTGGAAGAAAGCAAGAGTGGTGGCCATATACAAGAAAAAAGGCAAACAGGACCCAAAGAACTACCGCCCAGTATCCCTCCTCTCCACTGTTGGGAAAATCTTGGAGTCCCTTATAACAACCAAACTCACGGCCTTCCTCGATGCCCACCATCTCCTCAACTCCAAGCAATTCGGCTTCCGGCAGGGAAGATCTGCTGCAGACCTGCTGCTCCTTAACTCTGTCTCATGGAACCACTCGCTGGACAGGGGACTCGACACCTTCGTCGTGGCTCTTGACATAGCCGGAGCCTTCGACAGGGTTTGGCACCAAGGCCTCATCGCCAAGCTGAAGAGCCTAGGTGTGCGAGGCGCCCTCCTGCAACTCATTGGGGACTACCTCCAGGACAGGGCGTTACAGGTGGTGATTAACGGCCACACCTCAAGCCAGCACCCCATCAATGCAAGCGTGCCCCAGGGCAGCGTACTAGGGCCTCTACTGTGGAATGTTTATTTCAATGACATTCTCCAGCTCATCCCTGAGGCCCAGGCGTACGCTGACAACTGCACCCTTGCCTTCACCAGCGACAGACAGGACTGGCAAGGCACAGTGTGTCGCATCAACATGGCACTCGACAAAATTATCGCCTGGAGTGGCTGCTGGCAAGTCACCCTGGCCCCTGACAAAACGCAAGCAATGGTAATATCCCGCAGGCGAGATATCAACAATCTAGCCGGGCCGGGGATACAACTGGAGGGGAAAACGCTACCCCTTCAAGACTCCATCTCCATTCTCGGAGTGGAGTTCGACGCGGGACTCTCCTTCACCAACCATGCTAAAAAAATATCAAAAAATGCAGCATGGAAACTCAGCTGTGTACGGCGCATCTCCCATCTACTTGACGCCAAAGGGACTGAGGTGCTCTACAAGGCACAAGTACGCCCCCTCATGGAGTACTCCCCCCTCGCCTGGTCCTCCTGCCCTCCATCCTACCTTGCAACCCTGGATCGTGTCCAGGCCAGAGCCCAACGACTTATACATCGCACATGTCCTCAGCACGCGTGGCTCCTGCAACCTCTCCAGGAGCGCAGGGATGTGGCAGGCCTGTGTGTAATGTACAAGGCACACAACCTAAACACACCCACCTGGCAGCTCTCAAGCTCCTGCGCCCCAACCCCATACACTCCACCCGAGCAGCACCCCACAGACAGGAACAAGTGGCTGTGCCCTTCTCCAGGACAGAACACCACTTCCGCTCCTTCCAGCCCGCTACAGCCGCCTGTGGAACCAGCTTGTTAGCCACACCGACCTCCACCATCGCGCGTCACTTCAAGACTTCAAGCGGGAGGTGAACAGCTGGATTAGGACTTCTAGGCAGTAATTCAATGTGTCTTGTATGTAGCTATAGATAGATGAAGCTTAAAACCTTCAACTTTAGCACAATATTCTGAAAGCCCTGTTTAAATAAAAGAGAGAGGCCTCCCACAGAGTCTCCTGCCTGCGAAGGGTGGCCAGCTTCCTCGACAAAAAAGGGAGGCTGCTACTCTACAAGGCCCAGATACGGCCTTACCTGGAGTACGCTGCCCTCTCTTGGATGTCGTGTGCTGCCTCGCACAGCGGGAGACTCGACGCCATCCAGAGACGGGCACTGCGACTGGTGGATGCGGCAGACCCCCCAACCGGGCAGGAAACTCTCAGCTCCGTCGACTCCTTGGAACACCGCAGGGACGTAGCTGCTCTTGTGGTGTTACATAAGGCACAAGTGCAGGGAGTGCCACATCTGGTGGGCTTACGCCAACCTCCGAGAGTCACCACGCGGGACACGAGAACGGTGCTATCCCGTGGTGACGCAGTGGAGGTGCCGTGTTCCCGTACCAGCCAGCACCAGCGCACCTTTTCGGGAAGAGTCTGCCGGATGTGGAACATGTTCACGGCCTGTATACCAAACATCCGGGAGATGAACACCCAAAAAATAAAACTGTTGGCCCACCACTGGAGGGGCTCACTCCTCACTCCACTGACACTCGTGGTGGAGCAGTGACACGAGTGTAGTGTGCAGTGCGTTCACATATATTCTGTATTGTATGTTTTTTTTATAGTATATATATATATTTTTTTATAGTTTATGTAGTTATTTTTTATATAGATTTTATTCTGCCCTTTGAATAGGCAGCACACGACAGTGCACCTTTGGGTATGTAAATAGTATACATGTGCCTATGTTTAAATAAAAAAAAAAGAGAGAGAGAGAGAGATCCGTTGTCAGTTAGTGGCCTTGGTGATTGGCCTCTCTCTCTCTCTCTCTCTCTCTCTCTCTCTCTCTCTCTCTCTCTCTCTCTCTCTGATTAAGCAATCAGCACGTAGCGAACACACACACACACACACACACACACACACACACACACACACACACACACACACACACACACACACACAACCATCATCATCTTCATCATCATTTTATTACTAGTATTATTATATTTAGTTTTAATTTCATAAAGAATGGAGGAATGAGGGAAAGTAGTAAGGAAGAAGGAGAAGGAAGGAAGGAAGGAAGGAAGGAGAAAGGAAAGAAAGGAAGGAAGGAAAAAAAGGGAGAAACGAGAAGAAAATAAGAGAAAGAAGCAAGAAGGAAGAGAAGAAAGGAAGGAAAGAAAGGAAAAACTAAGAAAGGAAAAAAGAGAATAAATAATAGAAGGAAGCAAGAAAGAAGAAAACGAAGGAAGGAAGGAAGGAGAAAGAAGCAAAAAGGAATAGAAAATGAAGGAAGCAAAAAGGAAGAGCAGGAAAGAAGGAAGGATGGAAAGGATGGAAGGAAGAAAAGAAGGAAGGAAGGATGGAAAGAAGGAATAGATAGAAGGAAGAAGGAAGGAAGGAAAGAAGGAAGAAGGAAACAAAGAATAGAAAGAAGGAAGGAAGGAAGAAAGGAAGGAAGGGAGGAATGAATGAATGAATGAAGGAAGGAAGGAAGGAAGGAAGGGAGGAAGGAAGAAAGGAAGGAAGGATACAGATGGGAACGCGGTTAAAGACGGGCTCCTCTCCTCACTCCTAATGGCACAGGTAAATCACGCCACGCACAGCTTAATTAGGGCGCAAGGTGAGCTCTTTACCTGGGCTACCCCGAGCCTGCCTGCCTTCCTTCCTTCATTCACTGACTCATTCATTTCTTCATTTCTCTCTCCTTCCCTTCCTTCCTTCCTTTCCTTTCTTCCTTCCTTCCTTTACTTCCTTCCTTCATTCATTTTTTTAAGTCTGGCTTCATTCATTCCTTCTTTCATTCACTCATTCATTTCTTCCTGTTTGTCTTCCTTTCTTAATTTCTTCCTGCCATACTTCCTTCTTCTCCTCTCTTTATGATTTTATTTATTTGTTTCTTCTTTACTTCCTTCCTTTCTTTCTTTTCCTTCATTGTTTTCTTCCTTTCCTCTCTTCATGATTTCCCTTTCTCCTTCCTTCCTTTCTGTCTGCTTTCTTTCTTTCCTTTCTTTCTTCTTTCCTCTTTTCTTTCTTTCTTCCTTTCTTCCTTCCCTCCTTCCTTTTTTTTTAACCAATTTCTGTATTCCTTTCTTTTTTTCCTTTCTTTTTCTTTTTCCTACGTTCTTTTTTCCTTCTATCCTTCCTTCTTTACTTCATTCATTCATTCATTCTTTTCTTCTTTCTTTCTTTCCCCCTTCTTTCTTTCCTTTCTTTCCATTCTCCTCCTTCATTCAATTATTCACTCACTAACTCATCCATAATTATCATCTCTCGGTTCTTCCTTCTTCCTTCCTTCCTTCTTTCTTCTCCCTTTCTCCTCCCTTCCATCCCCATTATCTTCCCTTCCCTTTCATTGTTTTCCTAATTACAAAAAAAATAATAATAATCTTTCCTCGATCAATTATTTCACTCTCCCTTTTTTTCTTGTGACCTTGAACTCCAATTTTTTCCTCTATTTTTTTTATATATTGACACAAAAAAATGCGTGCAAAATTTTAAACCCACGAGAGAGAGAGACCCTTCCCTAGCGACACCTGTTAATTGAGAACTCATTATCACTCCGAATTACCTGTCTAGTGTGGATCCACCTGAGTGATTGATAGATGGATAGATGCATTGAATGATAAACATGGAGTGATAGATAGATATAAAAACAGAACGATAGACAAAGACAGAGAAAGACACACGTATATAGTTTAGACGGTCACTGTTCTTCCCCTAAACCTATTAACAGTGGTGTTCCTCAGAGCTCTGTCCTATCACCCACTCTCTTCCTGTTATTCATCAATGATCTTCTTTCTATAACAAACTGTCCTTTCAATTCATACGCTGACGACTCCACTCTGCATTATTCAACTTCTTTTAACAGAAGACCCTCTCAACAGGAATTACAAGACTCCAGACTGGAGGCTGCAGAACGCTTAACCTCAGACCTTGCTATCATTTCCGATTGGGGTAAAAGGAACCTTGTGTCCTTCAATGCCTCAAAAACCTGATTTCTGCACCTATCAACTGGACACAATCTTCCAAACACCTATCCCCTATTCTTCGACAACACTCAGCTGTCACCTTCTTCAACACTAAACATCCTCGGTCTATCCTTAGCTAAGAATCTCAACTGGAAACTTCACATCTCCTCTCTCACTAAATCAGCTTCCTCGAGGTTGGGCGTTCTGTATCGTTTCCGTCAGTTCTTCTCCCCCGCACAGATGCTTTCCATATACAGGGGCCTTGTCCGCCCTCGTATGGAGTATGCATCTGCCGTGTGGGGGGGCTCCACTCACACAGCTCTCCTGGACAGAGTGGAGTCTAGGCTCTTCGTCTCATCAGCTCTCCTCCTCTTGCTGACAGCTCTTAAATTTCGCCGCCATGTTGCATCTCTTTCTATCTTCTATCGACATTTTCACGCTGACTACTCTTCTGAACTTGCTAACTGCATGCCTCCCCCATTCCCGCGGCCCCGCTGCACTCGACTTTCTACTCGTGCTCATCCCAATACTGTTCAAACCCCTTATGCAAGAGTTAACAAGCATCTCCATTCTTTCATCCCCTTCACTGGTAAACTCTGGAATAGAATATATGAGCAAAACAAAAGGTAAGGAAAAACAAGATATAAAGATAGAGAGGTAGAAAGAAAAGGTAAGAAATGAAAAATGAAGAAAAGGTACAAATAAAAAAAGTAATAATAAGTATAAATAATAAAATAGTAATAATGATAAAAAGTAAGAAAGGTAGAGAGTAAATTTAAACAGGAAAACAAGCCAAGAGAGAACCATAGACAGACAGACAGGCAAACAGACAGACAAACAGACATATAAACAGCAAAACAAATAACAGACAGACAACTCAGACATATAAACGGACAAACAGACAGATAAAAAGACAAAAGGTTACCGACAGACAGACAGACAGACAGAGAAACACCCTAACAAACAAACACACATACACCTAATTAAATATACAAATAGACAAAGTTTTACAAAAGAAATTAAAAATACAAATTGACGGACAGACAGACAGACAGGCGGGATAGACAGGCCGATCGACAGGTGGAGGGGGGCGTTATCACAGGTGGCGGGCAGGTAACGGGCTTCACCTGATCCACCTGACTCATTAACCCCCCCCCCCCCACTCGTGACGTCACTCTAATGAACGCTTCCTATTGGTCAGTCCCTCAGGTGCGATATGGCGGCCACATTCCTTTAGTTTCCCCTTAGCTAACCTTTCTTACTTTCAATTTCCCTTTTTTTCCCTAAACTTCCTTTTTTTCCCTTCCTTTCCCTTTATTTCCTTTACTTTCCATTTATTTCCTTTTTTCCCCCATACTTTTCCCTTTGTCTCCCTTACTTTTCCTTATTTTCCCTTAATTTTCCTCACTTTTCCTTACATTCCATTTATTTCCCTTACTTTCCCTTTTTTTCCCTTGCTTCCCCTTTCTTCCCTGGATGCATTTTCCTTTTTTTCATTTATTTAACTTTATTTCTCTTTTCCTCCCTTTATTTTCACTCTTTTCCTATTATATTCACTTTTTCCTATTATTTTCACTTTTTTCTTTTATTTTCTCTTTTCCTCCTTTTATTTTCACTCTTTTCCTCCTATTATTTTCACTTTTTTTCTTTTATTTTCT
>NC_066569.1:5682636-5687636 GCF_024679095.1 Eriocheir sinensis | reverse complement strand
ATTAATATCACGCCAATGTTTATTTTATCGGTAAATCAATTTGTCTGTCCGAGTATATGAGTGTTATGTATGTATGTATGTATGTATGTATTTATGTATGTATGAAAGTATGTATTATTTTGAGCATTCATGGATTGTATTATTCTCTCTCTCTCTCTCTCTCTCTCTCTCTCTCTCTCTCTCTCTCTCTCTCTCTCTCTCTCTCTCTCTCTCTCTCTCTCTCTCTCTCTCTCTCTCTCTCTCTCTCTTATATTCTCCCATTTTCTCTCTGCCATGTCCAGGAGAGAATAAGGGATGGAGGAAAGAATGGAAAAGGGGAAGGAGGGAATGAAAAGAGAACGTAAGAAGAGATGAGATAAAAAAAAAAAGGAGAGGGAAGGGATGAGGTAGATAAGGAAAGATAAAGAGGAGGAAGGAAAAGGGGGAGAAAGGGGGAAAGGAAGAATGGGAGGAAGGCGAAAGAAGATAAAAAGGAAAAGATCAACGAAAATGGAGAAAGAGACAGAAAGAAAAGAAGAAAGGAGGAAAACATGGAGAGAGAGAGAGAGAGAGAGAGAGAGAGAGAGAGAGAGAGAGGTTAGATTAGATTAGATTTTACACATTGTCTTTAAATATATATATAAGTGAGCATAACAGGTGCGACAAGGCCTCTCTAAAATATATTAACGATTGCAAAAAAAAAATATGGCTAACTCAGAATGCATACTATATACATGTGCACCCCAATACAAAATTAATGAAAATAGGCTTTTGTTCCTGATTAATAGAACAAAGTGATAATACTAATACTAATACTAATACTAATAATAATAATAATAATAATAATAATAATAATAATAATAATAATAATAATAGCAACAAAAATACTACTAACAGTAATAATATTTTCATAACAATATTACTAATATTTATCATAATGAAAAAAATAATGATAATGACCATAAAAATAATAAAAATAATAATAATAATGACTAATAGTAATAATGACAGACATGATAATAGTGAGACATGATAATAATGAGACATGAGAGAGAGAGAGAGAGAGAGAGAGAGAGAGAGAATATGAACCTGTAAACAAGACAATAAACAAAACAAAAACTAATTCCAACAGTAAAACAACAGACAAAGAAAAAAACACGAATACAAATTTTGAAAAGCGGATAATTAAATTTGTATTTCTTGCTAATGGCTTCTCTCTCTCTCTCTCTCTCTCTCTCTCTCTCTCTCTCTCTCTCTCTCTCTCTCTCTCTCTCTCTCTCTCTCTCTCTTTCTACTTTTTCTTTATTCCTTCTTTTTTTCTTTTCCTCTTCCTTTCCTTCCTTCCTGCTGCATTTACTTATACTTTTTCCTTCTTTAACGTTCCTCTCTCTCTCTCTCTCTCTCTCTCTCTCTCTCTCTCTCTCTCTCTCTCTCTCTCTCTCTCTCTCTCTCTCTCTCTCTCTCTCTCTCTGTCTCTTTGTATACCAACGCTGCCACCAGTTTTACAATTCTCTCTCTCTCTCTCTCTCTCTCTCTCTCTCTCTCTCTCTCTCTCTCTCTCTCTCTCTCTCTCTCTCTCTCTCTCTCTCTCTAACAATATACAAACAATAGAGAATGATGGCGCAAAGGTAATTATCTAATCACATCTTTAATTAATAAGTTCACCTGTGCATGATTTACACAGGTAACTCTTATATTAATGACGCAATCTTTCACTTGTCCGTCTGTCTGTCTGTCCGCCTGTCTGTCTGTTTGTGTGTCTGTCTCCCTGACTCTCATTTTTACCGGGTTATTCCTCCACTATGTCTCTGCCACACACACACACACACACACACACACACACACACACACACACACACACACACACACACACACACACAGACGAATTACGACTTATTGATATTTTCTTTCTCTCATATTTCCCTCCGATTTTCTTCTATTTTCTTTTTTTTCTTTTCTTTATTCCCTGCAACTTATCATTCTCCTTCTTGATTAGTTCCGGGGAGAGAGAGAGAGAGAGAGAGAGAGAGAAATTGGAAAATATAGAGGGAGGAAAAAAAATCTGTTTACTTTGTTATCAGTGTGCAACAGGTTCAGGAGGAGGAGGAGGAGGAGGAGGAGGAGGAAGAGAAAGGAGAAGAAGGAAGGAAGAGGAAGGAGAGCAGATGGAGATAATGGAAGAAGAGGAAGGAGAACGGATGGAGGTAAATGGAAAAGGTGAAAGAGGAAGAAGAAAAAGAAGAAGAAAAAAAAAGAAGAAGCAGAAGAAGAAGAAGAAGAAGAAGAAGAAGAAGAAGAAGAAGAAGAAGAAGAAGAAGAAGAAGAAGAAGAAGAAGAAGAAGAAGAAGAAGAAGAAGAAGAAGAAGAAGAAGAAGAAGAAGAAGAAGAAGAAGAAGAGATATCGAGGCGGAGGCGTTGAAGGAGGAGGAGGAGGAGGAGGAGGAGGAGGAGGAGGAAGAAGAAGAGGAGGAGGAGGGTTATTGAGGTAGTAGCAGCTATATTACAAGACAAGGAGGATTAGGAAGACTAGGAGGTGGAGGAAGAGGAGGAAGAGGAGAAGGAGGAGGAGGGGGCGGTGGTGGTGGTATCGGGCGGCGTGGACTATAAAAGGGGGAGACGCCGGCCGTTCCAGCTCAGATCTTGCCCGGACGTGGCGGTGTGGGGACGTCTCTGTGTCAGCGCTCCAGGCCATCCCTCCCTAACTCTGACCAACCCTCCCATCGCTGTGACCTCGCCCCCGGAACAAAGGTCATGAGCCTGTGCGGGGCGTGACACTGGGGCGGGGCACGTCTTTTGTTCGCCCAGTGTATCATTTGAAACTTCGAAACTGCAGTGAAGCTTCGAAAAACACGTTTGAATCTTGACTTTGAAGCAGTTTGGGAAGATCTTCATTTTTGTTTTATTTTTCTCTTTTTTTCCTCATTTTTTTCTTCGTTTTTTTTCATTTTTCTTCTCCTCTTCCTCCTCTTCTTTCACCTCCTCTTCCTCTTGTGTGCGTATTTGAATCGTGTGCGTTTCTGTGTACGGCAGCCAGAATGCAGGGCGTATGTACGTGTCCGTGTGTACGTGAGACATTCCACTACGTACACAGACCCAAGGATTGACTTTCGTGTACGTGAAATAAAATAAAATAAAAACAGTCACACGCACACACATGAACGTAAACAAGTAGACACAACCGACTTTTTGTGTACGTAAGAAAAACAGTCACAAACGTACATGAACGGAGGGAGTGACGGATAAACACGCACATGGCTTCCCACGCACACGCACACACACGCACACGGACAAAGCCACCGCCGAGACGCACACAAGAACGACTTTAAACGCACATAAAGAAAGAAAAAAAACTAACTAAAAAAAACAGAAAATATACATGAAGAAAGTGAAAGGAAAACGTGAAGTGGACCTGTTTTGAGGGAGAAACAAAGAGGAAGGAAGAGGAGGAAGAGGAGGAGAAGGAGGAGGAGACAATCAAACAATGCACATGGCTGAATGGAGAGGAGGAGGAGGAGATGGAGGAGAAGGAGGAGGAGGAAACAGTGAACTTGGAGGAATCGGAGAAGTCGGAGGGGGAGTGGTAGGAGTAGTTGGACTTGAAGAAGGAGGAGGAGGAGGAGGAGAAGGAGGAGGAGGCACCATGGACCAGACCACAATGAACCTTCAATCCCTAACTCTTTTAAACCTCGCGAACTTGAACCTGGACGCCGCGAACCTCTCTGGCTACCTCACGCACAACCTCTCCAACTTGCTGAACCTCACACGCGACTTCGACTTCAGCTTCGTGCACAAGTTCGAGAGCAACCGCAGAGTGAGCGAGGCGGCTTTCGCGTCCCTACTGACCGCGTACGGGCTTCTAATCGTCTTGGGCGCCGCTGGGAACTCTCTGGTGGTTCTTGCGGTCGTTCGAAAACCAGCGATGCGAACGGCGCGGAACGTCTTCATCATCAATTTGGCGATATCGGATCTTCTTCTGTGCCTGGTGACGATGCCTCTGACCCTGATGGAGCTCCTGACGCAGTACTGGCCACTCGGAGACACCCCTTTCGTCTGCCGGCTCGTGGGCACTCTGCAAGCCACGTCGATCTTCGTGTCCACCATCTCCATCACAGCCATTGCGTTGGATAGATATCATGTGAGTGTTTTGGTGTTTGTTCGTGTTTGCGGGGTAACGGAGGGGTGTTTCTGTGGTGAGGGAAAGGGGGGAGGGGGATGGTATGTGTGGGGGGAAATGGGGAAGGGTGAGGGGGTGTTCGTGTGAGGGGTGTGATGTGTGAGGGGGGAGGTGTTTGGTTTTGTGTAGGGGTATGTGTGGCTGTGTTTGTGTGGGGGTGCTATGTGTGTGTGTGTGTGTGTGTGTGTGTGTGTGTGTGTGTGTGTGTGTGTGTTTGCATAATCGACACATCAAACTAAAAATAAACAGATTAAAAAAAAAGAGGTATCGATAATAACACAAACAAAAAACGTTTAAAACACCACCACCACCGAGAGAGAGAGAGAGAGAGAGAGAGAGAGACAAAAAAAAAGTCGCATGGTGGAAATAGGATCACAATTTGTTCTACCCTCTTTTTTTTCCTTCCAAAGTGTGAAGAAAAAAATAAGAAAAAAAAAACATCGAAATCACTGTAATTCTCTCTCTCTCTCTCTCTCTCTCTCTCTCTCTCTCTCTCTCTCTCTCTCTCTCTCTCTCTAATGACTAATGGTATTATTAGCTCGAGGGTTAAAAAAAAATGCTCATTAGGTCCATTAGTCAATAAAGCGCAATTCAACACGGGTCTTATTTTTTTATTTTTTTACATTTTCATTTTTTCCTCTGCACTTATTTTTCTTTTTTTCTTTTCTTTTTTGACATTTTTATTTTTTCTTCTGCAGATTTATTTTCTTTTTATTTTCTTTCTTTATTTCTTTTACATTTTCATTTTTTCCTCTGCACATTTTTTTTCTTTCTCTTTTTTTCTTGTCTTATTTGACATTTTTATTTTTTTCTTCTGCACACATTTTTTTCATTTTTTTTTGACATT
>NC_066569.1:5672636-5677636 GCF_024679095.1 Eriocheir sinensis | reverse complement strand
GTGTCTCGTTCTTAGCCTTCTCAGCATAACGAAGACAATGAGAAGAGAGATAAACAGAAAAAAACAAGAGGAAGAAAGACAAAAAAGGTTAGAAAAGCATATTCAAAAGACACAAAAAAAATGGAAAAGAGGTTACAATACCATTTACAAGAGACAAAAGAGGGATTAAAGAAAAGGATACAATAGACGGACACAAAACAAAAGCTTCAATAGACAATAGAGGAAAGAAAGAATGATAAAAAAAAGGGTTACAACAGATGGTCACAAAATAAAAGTTACAATAGATAAAAGATTACAGAGAGAATAATACACATTGCTTGAATACACAAAATAAAGGTTACAATAGACAAAAAAGAGGAAAGAAAGAATCAATGAGAGACCATTTTTGAAGAGACGCAATACTGGAAAGAGAGATTAAGAAGAGCAATTCAAAAGAGACAAAAAAAAAAAAAGGGAGGAAAGAAAAGTCACAATACACACTCGCAGGAAATGAAAGATTTAGTCCAAGAGTATTTTGATGTAACGGAACTGGAAAGGGATTAGAAGAGATTTTCCAGCGGCAGAAAAAGGAGGAAAAACAGTATTTTTAGGGGACAAAACTGGAAAGAAAGAGAAAACTGGAAGGAGAGAGAAAACTGGAAGGAGAGAGAAAACTAGAAGGAAAGAGAAAACTGGAAGAAGAGAGAGATAAAAAAATGGGTAGAAGAGATTTTCGATAGACATGAATGGGACAACAAAGGAAAGAGGAAAGCGAGGAAGGAAAGAATGGTTACGATAGCATTTCCAGGAGACAAAACTAGAAGAAGAAAAAAGAAAGAAGGAAAGAAGAGGAAGGAAAGGTGACAATATAATCTTAAAAAACAAAATTGAAAGGAAGGGGAAAATGAAAGGGGAAAGAATGGAAATAAAAATCGCAATTGCATTTTCAGAAGACGGAAGTGGAAGAAAAGAAGAAAGAAAAAGAAATAAAGAAAAATGGAGCTCACAGTGGTATTTCTAGAAGACAAAACTGAAAGGAAAGAGGAAATAAAAGTAAATGGAAACGTAGCAAAAGCATTTCCAAGAGGTAGCCGGAAGAGGAAGGTGGAAAAAAAGAAAGAGAGGAAATGAGTCACATGTATTTCCAGGGAACATAACTGGAAAAGGAAAGTGGAAAGAAAGGAAAAAATAAAGGTTACAAGTGCAATTTTAAAAGACGCAAAACTAGAAGAAAAGAATAAAGAAAAATATAAGTGATGATTGATTTACAAACGGCAAGACTGAAAGAAATGAGAAAATACGAAATTGAAAAGGAAAAAAAAGGTTACAATCGCATTTTCAAGAGAGACATAACAGGGAGGAAAGGAGGAAAACGGAAGGAGGAAAAGAGGAAAAAGGGTGACAATAGATTCACAAGAGGAAAAAACTGAAAGAAATGAGAAAATATGAAATTGAAAAGGAAAAAAAAATGTTACAATGCCGTTTTCAAAAGAGACATAACAGGGAGGAAAGGAGGAAAACGGAAGGAGGAAAAGAGGAAAAAGGGTGACAATAGATTCACAAGAGGAAAAAACTGAAAGAAATGAGATAAATACGAAACTGAAAAGGAAAGAAAAGGTTACAATCGCATTTTCAAGATAGACATAACAGAGAGGAAAGGAGGAAAACGGAAGGAGGAAAAGAGGAAAAAAAGGATGAAAATATTTACAAGCGGAGAAAACTGAAAAAAATGAGTAAATATGAAACTGAAAAGGAAAAAAAAAGTTACAATCGCATTTTCAAGATAGACATAACTGGGAGGGAAGGAGGAAAATGGAAGGAGGAGGAGAAGAGACAGAGGAGGGGAAGAGGTTTTGAGGAGACACATAAAGGAGGATTAAAAGGCCAGCACTAAAAACTCGGTGACGGGAAAGTGTTCGATGCCATTGTGATTTGAGACCTGAAGGGGAAGGCGGGGAAAGGGGGAGGGGAAGCGAATAGAACAAAAAAGTGAATAAATAAATAAATAAATAAATAAGGACGGTGAGGTGATAAACGAATAATAATGTAGAAAGAATATAAAAAAGGACTACGAGGAAAGCGGAAAATAACGAAAAAAATATATAAAAAAATAAAAGATTAGATGACGGAAAATGAAAGAAATTAAAGGGGAGGGAAAGTAAAACGAAAATGGAAAACAAAGGAAAAAAAAATACTGAGAAAAAAACGTTAGAGAAAATTTTAAGAGGGAAAATATTATGGGACAAGGAAAGGGAGAAAAAGAAATAAAAGAACAAAATATGGAAAAAGTAGAAGGAAAAATATCAAGAGAACAAGAAAGAAAAGGGAAAAATATTGGGGGGGAAGAGGAGGAAAAAATGGAAAAATATGGAGGAAAAGGCGGAAAAAACAGGGGACAAAAAAAGGCGAAGAAAACGGGAAAAAAAACGAGAAAAGACGAGAAAAACGGAGAAACGGAAGAAATAAAAAGCAAAACGAGGCGATGGAAAACGAGAGAATTAAAAAATAAGAAAGGAAGACGAAGTGATGGAAAGAACAACGTAAGAAATGTATAGAAAAAGGCAGACGAAGAAAACGAAATAAAAAACAAAAGTAAAAAAGAAGACGAGGTGAGGGAAAGCAAAACCAAGGAAAAAAAAAATCAAAGAAGGAAAACGACAACGAAAAAAATAATGAAAGGGATAACGAGAAAAACGAAAAAATAATGAAAGGGAAAACAAGAAAAACGAAAAAATAATAAAAAAGGAGACTAGGTGATAAAAACGGAAAAAAAGAAGGAAAAAAGAAAAAAAACAATATTGATAAAGAAAAAAACTAAAAACATCGATGAAAATAACAATATGATAAACAAGAAAAAAGAAAAAAGGATACTAAACGACAAGAAGAAGAATAAAGCTAAAAAAAAATTGCAAAAAAAGATAAAAAAACAAATAATAATAATAATAAAAATAATAATAATAACAATAATAATAATAATAATAATAATAATAATAATAATAATAATAATAATAATAATAATAATAATAAAACCTTCGTCCTTAGGTTGACTCAATGCACCTTATGGACCCTCCCCTTAATCACGATGCCATCCAGGTGGTAAATTGAGGCTTAATTGCTCTTGTCTGAGGTGGAAAAACAGGTGATTAGAAGCCGAATTATTATATCACAAAGCGTTACCTGTGTGGTGGTGGCGGCCAGGTATTTAATTAGGGAGCAAGGATGAGGAAAGTAAAAGAAAAATATTGGATGGGAAAAACAAGAGGGAAAACTAATGAAAGGGTGTAGAAGAAATGGGAGGAAAACGGAAAAAAAACAAAAATATGGAGCGAGAAATAAGGAAAAAAAAATATTAGGACCAAAAAAAAAATACTGAGAAAAAATGTTAGAGGGAAAATTTTAAGAGGGAAAATATGATAGGACGAGGAAAAGGAGGAAGAGAAAGAAAAGAACAGAATATGGAAAAAAGTTGAAGGAAAAATATTAGGGAAACGAGAAAAAAAAAGAAAATCGAAGGGAGAGGAAAAATGTGCAAGGGAAAAACTGAAAGAAATGAGAAAATAGGAAATAAAAAAGGGATGAAAAGTTACAATAGCATTTTAAAGAGACACATAACTGGGAGGAAAGAGGAAAATGGGAGGAGGAAAAGTAGGAAAAAGACACATAACTCGGAGGAAAGAGGAAAATGGGAGGAGGAAAAGTGGGAAAAGACACATAACTCGGAGGAAAGAGGAAAATGGGAGGAGGAAAAGTAGGAAAAGAGACACATAACTGGGAGGAAAGAGGAAAATGGAAGGAGGAAAAGTGGGGAAAATAGATATAGACAATAGACAATAGATGTTAGTATTAAAGGAGAATGATGAAGGAAAGGAATGATAAGGAGGAAAATAAGAGAGGAAAAATATATGTGAAGAAGAGGAAAAATAGGAAAAGAGAAACAAATAATTACAAGGAAAATATTTGAGGGAAAAGAATAAGGGACTAGGAGGTGAAAAGGAAGAAAAGAATACTGGGAAAAAAAATGCTTGAGAGGAAAATATTAAGAGGGGAAAATATTAAAATAAATATATATGAAATGCTTGAGAGTAAAATATGAAAAGGGGAAAATATCAAAATGTATATATAATGAAATGCTTGAGAGGAAAATATTAAGAGGGGAAAATATTAAAATGTATCCTTTGCCATGTTATCCTGTCTTTCTTCTTCTCTCTTTCATATTCCGTCTCGCTTCTTCCTCTTTCTCCATTTTTCATCTCTCCTCGTCTCCTCTTTCTTTAACCCGGTAGCAGCGACGGGCCAAATTTGTGGCTTTACCGTGTACCAGCGATGGGCCAAATTTGTGGCTTTACCGTGTAGCAGCGACGGGCCAAATTTGTGGCTTTACCGTGTACCAGCGACGGGCCAAATTTGTGGCTTTACCGTGTACCAGCGATGGGCCAAATTTGTGGCTTTACCGTGTACCAGCGATGGGCCAAATTTGTGGCTTTACCGTGTACCAGCGACGGGCCAAATTTGTGGCTTTACCGTGTACCAGCGATGGGCCAAATTTGTGGCTTTACCGTGTACCAGCGATGGGCCAAATTTGTGGCTTTACCGTGTACCAGCGATGGGCCAAATTTGTGGCTTTACCGTGTACCAGCGATGGGCCAAATTTGTGGCTTTACCGTGTACCAGCGATGGGCCAAATTTGTGGCTTTACCGTGTACCAGCGATGGGCCAAATTTGTGGCTTTACCGTGTACCAGCGATGGGCCAAATTTCTGCCATGCATAAACTGATCACATATGCGTTGATATATATAATGAAATGGTTTGCGTGAGTGATGATTCTTTCTCATTATTTTGCTTAGAGGGACCATTAACTTGACCTAACGTAACCTAGCTTAACCTAACCTAACCTAGCCTAACGTAGCCCTAACAAGCATGACCCCCGCAGCTACCGGGTTAACGTCCTGTCATATTTTATTTCTCTTCCTTGGTCACCTTTCTTCCTCTCCCTGTCTTCCTTTGTCTTCCTTTCCATGGC
>NC_066569.1:5650136-5667636 GCF_024679095.1 Eriocheir sinensis | reverse complement strand
CTCTCTCTCATACCCCTCTCTGTTTTTCCTCCATCCTTATCCCTTTCCTTTTCTTCCATGCTTTCTTCCCCTTTCCCCTTTCTCTCTCCCTCCCTTTATTTCCAGATTCCTCTCTTTCCCTTTCCTCCTCCCCTCTCTCCTCCCTTCCCCTCTGATCCCCTTTCCCTTCTCCCTTGCTTTCTTACCCCTTTCCCCTCTCTCTCCCTCCCTTTCTTTACACTTTCTTTCCTTTTCCTCCTTCCCTTTCTCCTCCCTTCCCCTTCTCTTTCCTTCGCCCCCTTTCCTTTCTCTCTCCTCCCTCCCCCTTTCTTCTCTTCATCCATCCCTTCCCCCTCTCTCTCTTTCCTTCTAGCTTCCCTCCCTTCCCCCCTTTCCTCTTTCCCTCTCAATCCCTCTCTCCCTTGATCATTTGCTCCCTTCTTAACTCTCTCCCTCCTCCTCCTCCTCCTCCTCCTAATCCTTTCCTCCATCACCTCTACTTTCCTCCACTTTCTCCCTCCATTTCCCAAGCCTTGATGTTTAATGTTGTTCCCTGTGTCTCCTTATGAACTGCAGAAGATGAAAGGTCTCTCTCTCTCTCTCTCTCTCTCTCTCTCTCTCTCTCTCTCTCTCTCTCTCTCTCTCTCTCTCTCTCTGTGTGTGTGTGTGTTTCACTGGGGTGAAAAGTGTCTCTCTCTCTCTCTCTCTCTCTCTCTCTCTCTCTCTCTCTCTCTCTCTCTCTCTCTCTCTCTCTCTCTCTCTCTCTCTCTCTCTGTGTGTGTGTTTCCCACCGCTGCCACCAGAGTAACAATCTCTCTCTCTCTCTCTCTCTCTCTCTCTCTCTCTCTCTCTCTCTCTCTCTCTCTCTCTCTCTCTCTCTCTCTCTCTCTTTTCTTCCCTTATCTATTTTTTTTCCTTTCCTCTCCTTTTCCCTTCACTTCCCTTCCTTTCTTCCTTTATTCTCTTTTTTTCTTATTCTTTCTTTCTCATTCTCTCTTCCTCCTTCCTTCCATTTACTTAACTTCACTTTCCAATCGTATTCTTTTCTCCTTCCCTTCCATTTACTTTATCTTCCTCCTCCTCCTCCTCCTCCTTCTCCTACTCAAACATTTTTACTAATCTTCCCCTTCTTCCTTCGTCTTTCCTTTCCTTCCTCTCTCCTTCTCTTCCTACTCCTGTCCCTTCTTCCCTTCCTCTTCATCCTCCTTCTCTTTCACCTCCTTTCCGCTCCTCTTCTTCTTCTTCCTCCTCCTCCTTCTGCCTCAAGGGTCAGTGCTGGGACCCATCCTCTTTATCATATATATCAATGACCTAGAATCAAGACTGAAATCCACAATATCGAGATTTGCAGATGACACCAAGGTGGGTGGAGATGCCCTCACAAAGACCGACTGCGAAATCATTCAGAAAGACCTCAATCACATTATCGAATGGTCGGAAAAATGGCAAATGTCTTTTAATGTTGACAAATGCAAAGTCATGCACATTGGGTCCCAAAATAGTAACCACACATACATCATGAATGGGAGACCTCTGCAAGCGATGCAGGAGGAAAAGGATCTTGGAGTCACTATCAGCAGTGACCTGAAACACGCGAATCACTGTAAAAAAGCATACAACAAGGCCAACATTATGCTCGGGTTCATAGCGAGGAACTTCGAGTGTAAAACACCAGACGTGATGCTATCCTTATAATTCCATGGTAAGACCGCACCTCGAGTATGCAGTGCAGTTCTGGTCTCCCAATTACAGAAAGGACATTGCTTTACTGGAAAGGATTCAACGACGCGCCACAAAGATGATTCCAACCTTCAGGGCTCAACCGTACGAGGAACGACTCAAGCGACTCAATCTCTTTACATTGGTGAAAAGACGCCTACGAGGGGATATGATTCAAGTCTTCAAGTATCTAAAAAAGTTCAATAACGTCGATTACTCCAGATTCTTTGAACTGCAAACCAACTCAAGAACTAGAAATAACGGTTTACCCATTCAGTCGAGTCGATGTAACACAGACATTGGAGGGAGTTTCTTTTCAAACCGAGTCATCCGCCACTGGAACAATCTTCCCTCAGAAGTAGTAAATGCGAATACCATCAACTCCTTCAAATATAGAATCGACCGTCATTTCGCTGCGTCGGGAGTAAACTGAATAACGAGGGGCTTCCATCTGCTCCTCAATATCGAGGTGCTTTCATCTGCTCACCAAGCCCCAAGTGGCGGTCGAGGAGATTAAATCACCCAAGCGGGCGACCTCGTAATGAGCCAATAGGCTTTCTGTTGCCTGCATTTCCATGTTTCCATGTTTCCATGTTTCTCCTCCTCTCTCCCTTCCCAACCCTCTCCTTCCATCTTCTCTCCCTTTTCTCCATACCTCCGTTCTTTCTCCCATCTTCTCTCCTCCTCCTCCTCCTCCTCCTCCTCCTCCTCCTCCTCTCTGTCTATTTTAACCCGCAAAACAATCGAACCTCACAACTTTAAACGGAGACTAAGAAAAAAAAAAGATAAAAAAAACATGAATATTTGATCCCACACCAAAGGAGTTACCAAGCGACTCTTGAGGCTATTCGATCCAAACAAACTCCGCCGCCAAAGGGGTTCCAACACTCTTTAGCTGGTTTAAAAGGATTACCTACGCCGCGAATACAAAGAGACCTTATTAGAGGAAAGAAAAATAAGGGAAGGAGGAAGAGGAGGAGGAGGAGGAGGAGGAGGAAGAGTACGAAGATGGAGAGAGAGAGAGAGAGAGAGAGAGAGTGTAGGGTACGAGGTAATATTATTTTCTCTTTATAATTTTCCTCATCACTTTCCTTTTTTTTTTTTTGCTCGTGGTCCATTTTACGTGTGCGTGTGTGTGTGCGTGCGTGTGTGTGCGTGTGTGTGTGTGTGTGTGTGTGTGTGTGTGTGTGTGTGCGTGCGATGTGGTGATGACATGAGGCAATTTTTTAAGGAATTTATACACACACACACACACACACACACACACACACACGAAGGAGAGTTTGGACAGGTGAGAAAGAAGAAGTTTACCTGTTTATCTCTCTCTCTCTCTCTCTCTCTCTCTCTCTCTCTCTCTCTCTCTCTCTCTCTCTCTCTCTCTCTCTCTCTCTCTCTCTCTGAATCCCACCGCTGCCACCAGTGTAACATTTTCTCTCTCTCTCTCTCTCTCTCTCTCTCTCTCTCTCTCTCTCTCTCTCTCTCTCTCTCTCTCTCTCTCTCTCTCTCTCTCTCTCTCTCTCTCTCATTATCTTCATCCCTCTTCCTCCCTTTACGAAGCACAACTTGTCCCCATTAATTTTCTCCTCCTCCTCCTCCTCCTCCTCCTCCTCCTCCTCCTCCTCTATGGCACAACGTCTTCAATAACATCTCTCTTCTCTCTCTCCTCTTCTCCCTTCCTCCTCCTCCTCTTCTTCCACTCCCTTAACCTTAACTCTCCTCTCCTCCTATCCTCACTTTCCTTTATCTTTCTTTCATTTATTCTCCTTCTTCCTTCCTCCCTTCTTCCCTACCATTCTATTACTCTCCTTCCCTTTCCAATTCTCTCTTTTTTCCTTCTCTTCTTTCTTCAGTCCTCTCTCCTCCCTTTCTCTTTTTTTTTCCTCCTCTTTCCCCAGCCTTTCCATTTGTTTCCTTCCCTTTCTTTCCTTTCCCATTTCTCCCCCCTCCTTTCATCTTCCCCTTATCTCCCTTCTCCTCCTTTTCTCGCCCCATTCCCTCCCTCCCTCCCTCCTTCCTTCTCCTTTCTTCTTCCCCTCCCTCCCTCTCTCTGCCTCCTTCCTCCCTTCTCCTTCCTTCGTCCCTTCCCTCTCTTCGTCCAACTCCCTCTCTCTCTTCATTCCCTGCCTTTTACCTTACTCTTCCCCTTTCCCATTCCCTCCCTCCCTCCTTCCTTCTCCTTTTTCTTCCCCTTTACCCTTCCCCCTTTACCTTTCCCCTCCCTCCCTTCCCCCTCCCTCCCCCACCCCTTTTCCCGCTGCAATAAAACACAGCTACCATGATTCCGAACTCATTGTAGCGACCATTTTATCTTTCCACTCTTCAGAAAAATATCCTTCCAGTTTCTTTTTTTTCCATGTTGTTGTTTTTTCCGGCTACATAATGACTGCTGACCGTGTGATTTTGTTGTTGTTGTTTAATTATATGAACGTGTTTTCTTTTCTTTTCTTTTCTTATTTTTTGTTCTTTTTTTTTGTTCTAGGTAAATGCTCGTCCGTTCTGGTGATGTTTGGTGCGCTATTTCTGTTTTTTTCGTTGTTTTTTTCTTCTATTTTTTAGTTAGGAGTTTTAAGTTTTTTTTCTAGGTAAATGGTCGTCGGTTCTGGTGATGTTTTATACTTTATTTGTTTTTTGTTTATGTTTTTTTTTTCTTCTTTTTTTAATTAGGAGTTTTAAGTAGAGGTTATATAATTCGTTGTTGTTGTTTTTTAAGTTTTTTTTTTTTTTATTAATCTCCCCTCTGTTCTGGTTGTGTTAAATGCCTTTTTCTTTTTAGTAAGGGTTTCATAGTAAACATGTTTTGTAATTAGCTTCTTTTTTTTAATTCGCTTCATATAATATTTTGCGAGTTCTAAGTAAGTGTTCGGCAAGTCTTTCTTTAGTTATGATGTCTAAGCAAATTTGTCTTGTTATCAGATTATCTTTTCTTATTTTCATATGATATTTTGGAGGGTGAGTTTTAAGTAATTATGCGGTAAGTCTAGTTAAATTACGTTCCCTTTGTTTTGTTGTCTCTCTTTAGTTATGATGTCTGAGTAAATTTGTCTTGTTATCATATTATCTTTTCTTATCCTCTTCATATGATATTTTGGGGGGTGAGTTTTAAGTAATTATGCGGTAAGTCTAGTTAAATTACGTTCCCTTTGTTTTGTTTTCTCTCTTTAGTTATGATGTCTAAGTAAATTTGTCTTGTTATCAGATTATCTTTTCTTATTTTCATATGATATTTTGGGGGGTGAGTTTTAAGTAATTATTCGGTAAGTCTAGTTAAATTACGTTCCCTTTGTTTTGTTTTCTCTCTTTAGTTATGATGTCTAAGTAAATTTGTCTTGTTAACAGATTATCTTTTCTTATTTTCATATGATATTTTGGGGGAGGTTTAAGTAACTATTCGGCAAGTCTTTTTTTACAGCTAAAGAAACAGCTCAAGGACAACAAAAAAACGCTAATCGCTGTTCCCACAAAGACAAAAATAATGAACGGCCAAAAGAGAGGTCAATTTCGGGAGGAGAGGTCTAGTTAATTCATCCCCCTTTTCGTTCCTTTTTTCACTATATTTTCATCCGTCTTCCAGCTAAATGCCTTCGTTACCTTTTATTTCCCCTCCTTTATTCCCTTTTCCTTGGACCATCTAGTTAAATGGGTCTTAACTTTGATTTTTTGGGGAGTTTTAAGTAGTTGTTCAGCAAGTCTAGTTAAATTATATTCCCTTTGTTTTGTTTTTTTCTCTTTAGTTATGATGTCTAAGTAAATTTGTCTTATTATCAGATTATCTTTTCTTATTCTCTTCATGTGATATTTTGGGGGGAGTTTTAAGTAATTATTCGGGAAGTCTAGTTAATATATCTTCCCTTTTGTTCTTTTTTCCTATATTTTCATCCGTCTTCCAGCTAAATGCCTTCGTTACCCTTTATTTCCTCTCCTTTATTCCCTTTTCCATGGACATTCGAGCTCAGTGGGTCTTAAACTTTTTACTGCTCTGCCCCTCCTCTTTCCCTCTACGCCCCCTTACTAATAAACCCACGCTCTTGTTGAGATAAGGAACCTGCCAACAACAGAGACGCCAACTTTTCCCCTAAGCCTCCCGCCCCTCTTGTAGCTGCTAATGCCCCCTTAAAGATGGTGCGCCCCCAAGTTTAAAGATTCATTGTTGTAGCCAAATGCCCATTACCTTTCTAGCTAAATGCCTATCACCTATACCTTCTCTCTTTCCCTCCCTTCCCTCTCTTCCTCTTCCCTTTCCTCCCTTTTCCTTCTACTCTTCCTCTTCCCCTGCCCCTTATTATCTTCCCTTCCTCTTCTTCTGTCCCCCCTCACCTTCCTAGCTAAATGCCCCTCACTTCCTCCTCTCTTTACCTCCCTTCCCTCTCTTCCTCTTCCCTTTCCTCCCTTTTCCCTCCACTCTTCCTCTTCCCCTTCCCTCTATTATCTTCCCTTCCTCTTCTTCTGTCCCCCCTCACCTTCCTAGCTAAATGCCCCTCACTTCCTCCTCTCTTTACCGCCCTTCCCTCTCTTCCTCTTCCCTTCCCTCCCTTTTTTCTTCACACTCCCTCTTCTCCTTCCGTCCCTCACCTTCCTAGATAAATGCCTATCACCTTTCTAACTAAATGCCCGTCACCTCCTTTCTAACTAAATACCCGTTACCTTCCAAGCTCAATGCCTTCGTTACTCAGACATTTATTTTATTTTCCTCTGGGACTTTCCAGCTAAATACCCCTTGCCAACTTCCAAGCCAAATGCCCCTCGCCAACTTCCTAGCCAAATGCCCCTCGCCAACTTCCTAGCCAAATGCCCCTCGCCAACTTCCTAGCCAAATGCCCCTCGCCAACTTCCTAGCCAAATGCCCCTCGCCAACTTCCTAGCCAAATGCCCCTCGCCAACTTCCTAGCAAAATGCCCTCGCCAACTTCCCTAGCCAATTGCCCCTCGCCAACTTCCCTAGCCAAATGCCCTCGCCAACTTATTTTATTTTCCTCTGGGACTTTCCAGCTAAATACCCTTGCCAACTTCCAAGCCAAATGCCCCTCGCCAACTTTCTAGCCAAATGCCCCCAACTTCTAATGAAATGCCCTTCGCCAACTTCCTAGCCAAATGCCCCTCGCCAACTTCCTAGCCAAATGCCCCTCGCCAACTTCCTAGCCAAATGCCCCTCGCCAACTTCCTAGCCAAATGCCCCTCGCCAACTTCCTAGCCAATTGCCCCTCGCCAACTTCCTAGCCAAATGCCCCTCGCCAACTTCCTAGCCAATTGCCCCTCGCCAACTTCCTAGCCAAATGCCCCTCGCCAACTTCCTAGCCAAATGCCCCTCGCCAACTTCCTAGCCAAATGCCCCTCGCCAACTTTCTAGCCAAATGCCCCTCGCCAATTTCCTAATGATGCCCCTCATAACTTCCTAGCCAAATGTCCCTCGCCAACTTCCTAGCCAAATGCCCCTCGCCAACTTCCTAGCCAAATGCCCCTCGCCAATTTCCTAGCCAAATGCCCCTCGCCAACTTTCTAGCCAAATGCCCCTCGCCAACTTCCTAGCCAAATGCCCCTCAACTTCTAGTAAATGCACCTCGCCAACTTCCTAGCCAAATGCCCCTCGCCAACTTCCTAGCCAAATGCCCCTCGCCAACTTCCTAGCTAAATGCCCCTCGCCAACTTCCTAGCCAAATGCCCCTCGCCAACTTCCTAGCTAAATGCCCCTCGCCAACTTCCTAGCCAAATGCCCCTCGCCAACTTCCTAGCCAAATGCCCCTCGCCAACTTCCTAGCTAAATGCCCCTCGTCAACTTTCTAGTCAAATGCCCCTCGCCAACTTTCTAGCCAAATGCCCCTCGCCAATTTCCTAGCCAAATGCCCCTCGCCAATTTCTAGCCAAATGCCCTCGCCAACTTTCTAGCCAAATGCCCTCGCCAATTTCTAGCCAATTGCCCTCATAACTTCCTAGCCAAATGTCCTCGCCAACTTCCTAGCCAAATGCCCTCGCCAACTTCTAGCCAAATGCCCCTCGCCAATTTTCTATTAATTGCCCCTCATAACTTTCTAGCCAAATGTCCCTCGCCAACTTCTAGCCAAATGCCCCTCGCCAACTTGCTAGCCAATTGCCCCGCGCCAAATTCCTAGCCAAATGCCCTCGCCAATTTCTAGCCAATTGCCCTCGCCAACTTCTAGCCAAATGTCCTCGCCAACTTCCTAGCCAAATGCCCTCGCCAATTTCTAGCCAAATGCCTCGCCAACTTTCTAGCCAAATGCCCCTCGCCAACTTACTAGCCAAATGTCCTCGCCAACTTCCTAATAAATGCCCCTCGCCAACTTCCTAGCCAAATGCCCCTCGCCAACTTTCTATTAAATGCCCCTCAATTTCTAGCCAATTGCCCTCGCCAACTTCCTAATAAATGCCCCTCGCCAACTTCCTAGCCAATTGCCCCTCGCCAATTTCCTAGCCAATTGCCCCTCGCCAATTTCCTAGCCAAATGTCCCTCGCCAATTTCCTAGCCAAATGCCCTTCGCCAACTTCCTAGCCAAATGCCCTTCGCCAACTTCCTAGCCAAATGCCCTTCGCCAACTTCCTAGCCAAATGCCCCTCGCCAACTTTCTAGCCAAATGCCCCTCGCCAACTTTCTAGCCAAATGCCCCTCGCCAATTTCCTAGCCAAATGTCCCTCGCCAATTTCCTAGCCAAATGTCCCTCGCCAACTTTCTAGCCAAATGTCCCTCGCCAACTTTCTAGGCAAATGCCCTTCCCTACATTCTATTTAAACACCCCATCACTTTCCTAGCCTAATACCCGTCGCCTCTCCTCCACGCACCCGCTGCTCCTTGCCGCCAAAAAGCTCCCCCGAAAAAGTCTCCACGGGCCTCATTGTCGCATTCCCAGCCTCGAGTTGCCTCTAAAGGGAGGATCTACGACGGGGGCCAGACATCACGGCTACACGTTCCCCCCCCCTCGCAGCCCATGACCCCGCCCTCCTCCTCTTCTTCGTCCTCCTCCTCCTCCTCCTCCATCTCCTCCTCTTCTTCGTCCTCCTCCTCCTCCTCCTCCATCTCCTCCTCTTCAATATCTCTCTTCTTTATAGCCCTTCTGTCTTCTCTTCTTTCGCTCTTTCCGTACTGTCTGTTTCTCTTTTTCTCTCTTTTTCTCTCTATCTCTGTCTCTGCCTGTCTCTCTTTTTCTCTCTTTTTCTCTTCTCCTTCCTCTCCTCTGTTTATCGTTCGGTTCTCTCTCTCTCTCTCTCTCTCTCTCTCTCTCTCTCTCTCTCTCTCTCTCTCTCTCTCTCTCTCTCTCTCTCTCTCTCTCTCTCTCTCTCTCTCAATCAAAGGTGACATACAATAACTAACTACGTACAGACACACAAACACGTACACATATAACGAGAGAGACCTAAGCCGATTCAACAGTTAGATAAATATACAGGTAAAAAAAATCCAGGTGTGAAAGGCGGGCGCAGGTGTTAGAAGGATAAGAGCCAATTAGCAGGTGAAACAAAGGTGTGTGTGCGTGTGTGTGTGTGTGTGTGTGTGTGTGTGTGTGTGTGTGTGTGTGAGACAGACAGACGCACACAGATCAAAAGACAGACATCGCTAACGACTACATACAAAACACACACACACACACACACACACACACACACACACACACACACACACACACACACACAGAACTTTGTTTTGATTCTGGTAACATTTGCGTCAGAGAGAGAGAGAGAGAGAGAGAGAGAGAGAGAGAGAGAGAAAAGAGACGGAAGGAGAGAAGGAAAAAGGGAGAAAAGAAGGAAAGAAAACAAAAAGGGAAGATACAGAAATAAAGAAGAAAAAGAGAAAATGAAAAATGTTGAAGAAAAGAAACGAAAGAGGGAAGGAAAGAAGAATGGAGATAAGGAGGAAGAAAAATGTAGAGAAAAAAGGAAAAATGGAAAGAAGAAAGAAATGACTGAATGGAAAGAAATATAGAAAAACATCGAGAAACAAGAGGCAGAGAAAAAGAAAGAGAAGTGCGAGAGGAGGAAGAGACGAGGCAAAGGAAGGAAGGAAGGAAGAAAAAAGAAAACATACCAAAATAACCAAAGAATAAAGGAGCGAAAGACAGAAGATAATAACGACGGAAAATGAAAAACGAAGAAGAAAGAAAGGAAGGAATAAGAGAAAGAATAAATAAGAAAAGAAGTGGACAAAACGCACAGAGATAAGAGGGAGAGGCGAGAGAAAGGAAGAGAGAAGAAGTCATAAAGGTTAATGGATGAGGGAATATGCGATGATAAGGAAGAGATAAGAGAGAGAGAGAGAGAACATCAGATTAAAAGGAAAAAGCCAAGCGAAGAGAGAGAGGAAGAATAGTAAGTGATATTTGAGAGAGAAAATCAGATTAAAAGGAAAAAGCCAAACGAAGAGAGAGAGGAAGAATATTAAGTGAGATTTGAGAGAGAGAGAGAGAGAGAGAGAGAGAGAGAGAGAGAGAGAGAGAGAGAGAGGTTTACCTGTTACGTTTCCCCCTTCTCTCTCTCTCTCTCTCTCTCTCTCTCTCTCTCTCTCTCTCTCTCTCCTTCTCTATCTATCTATTTTCTCCTTTTATACGTCGAGCTACATATTCCATCTTTCTTTCTCTATCTAACTAAATTTCTATCTATCTATCTATCTATCTAAATGTTTCTCTCCTTATTTATTTATTTTTTCTCTTTCCTTCTTCTTATTCTTTATTCTTTCATTACTTTTTTATCCTTTCGTTTTGATCTCTGACTTTGAGAATACGTAGATAAAGAGAAAGGAAGAAAGAAAGGAAGAAAGAAAGAAAGAAAAAAAAGAAAGAAAGGCAGGCCAATACAGTTTCTCTTTTCTTTCCCCCCTTTCTCTTTCTCCTTCCTTCCTTCCTTCCTTCCTTCCTTCCTTCCTTTCTTCCTTCCTTCCTTCCTTACGTATACTTCTCATCTATCTTATGTACCTCAACACTTTTATAAACAAACAAAAAAACAACCATACACTAACAAACAATGAAACAAACAAACAAACAATCAAAGACAGGTAGCCATATTTTCCTTCCTTCTTTCCTCTCTAACTTTCACTTTTTTACACTTTCCCTTCCTTAATTACTTCTTTCCTTTCCATTCATTTCCCTCTTTCGTTTCTTTTTTTTCCATTCTCCCGTTTTTTCGTGTATTTCTCTTCCTTTCTTCCTTCCTTCCTTCCTTCCTTTCTTTTATCTTTCCAATCACTTTCTTCTTTCGTTTCTCTTCTCCATCCTTCCCATTTTTTTCGTGTCTTTCCCTTCTTTCTTTATCCTCTAACGCCTTCCTTCCTTCCTTCCTTCCTTTCTTTCTCCATCCTTCCTTCCTTCCTTTCTTTCAACATAACACACAAAAGTATATATATAATTTCCTTCCTTTCTTTCTTTTATCTTTCCAATCACTTCCTTCTTTCGTTTCTCTTCTCCATCCTTCCCATTTTTTCGTGTCTTTCCCTTCTTTCTTTATCCTCTAACTCCTTCCTTCCTTCCTTCCTTCCTTCCTTCCTTCCTTCCTTCCTTTCTCCTTCCTTCCTTCCTTCCTTCCTTCCTTCCTTTCTTTCAACATAACACACAAAAGTATATATATAATTTCCACTCTATCCTTCTTCCCTCCCTTCCTTCCTTCCTTTCCTTTCAACACAATAACAAACGGGAGGCGGTGGCTGAGTCGTCAGAGTAACGGCCCCGTGTTCAGGAGGTTGCGAGTTCAATCCCCGCCCGGTGCCACCAAGGTGGGATTTTTCAGCCGCCGCCGAGTGGCTTAAAACTACCCACATGCTGTCCAGAAGACCACCAATCAACCCGGACTCTAGATTCTAGGATCAAAGATGAGCTCCGGGAGGGCAGCATGAGCCAATGCAAGATGACGCCACTATAAACACTCGCCTGCGCCAGAACGGTCTGGGCCGACCATCAGGCCCCACCGGAAAGAAGCCTTGGACCGACCATCAGGACCCACCGGAAAGAAGCCTTGGACCGACCATCAGGACCCACCGGAAAGAAGCCTTGGACCGACCATCAGGACCCACCGGAAAGAAGCCTTGGACCGACCATCAGGATCCACCGGAAAGAAGCCTTGGACCGACCATCAGGACCCACCGGAAAGAAGCCTTGGACCGACCATCAGGACCCACCGGAAAGAAGCCTTGGACCGACCATCAGGACCCACCGGAAAGAAGCCTTGGACCGACCATCAGGACCCACCGGAAAGAAGCCTTGCAGCGACCAACAGGACCAACCGGTCAGAAGCCTTGACCATCAGGACCCACCGGAAAGAAGCCTTGGACCGACCCTCAGGACCCACCGGAAAGAAGCCTTGGACCGACCATCAGGACCCACCGGAAAGAAGCCTTGGACCGACCATCAGGACCCACCGGAAAGAAGCCTTGGACCGACCATCAGGATCCACCGGGAAGAAGCCTACCGGCGCAATAGGCCGCAATGTAAAGAGTAAAAAATAAATAAAATAAAAAATAAAAAAAACGGTTACACACATTTTCTACCTGTGTCCCCACCTTCACCTGGAGTACACCTGAGACCCAATGAGACTAATTGATTGTACCGAGGAAAGGTGAGCCGCCAGGTGTAACAAGGCCAAATTAATGACGTCTGAGGGGAGGAGAGAGAGAGAGAGAGAGAGAGAGAGAGAGAGAGAGAGAGAGAGAGAGAGAGAGAGAGAGAGAGAGAGAGAGAGAGAGAGAGAGAGAGAGAGAGAGAGAGAGAAGGCTTGTTCACATTTCTAATTAAATCTTCTCCTGTATGTTCCCTAATTCCTCCTCCTCGCTCTCTTCCTCTTCTTCCTCTTCTTCTTGGTAGCTGTCACCCCTCGCCTTTATCTCCCTTCCAAGATACTCTATTAGTCTCTCTCTCTCTCTCTCTCTCTCTCTCTCTCTCTCTCTCTCTCTCTCTCTCTCTCTCTCTCTCTCTGTTTATCACCCTTCGTCAGGACATTCCCTCCTCCTCTTCCCTCTCTCTCCTCTCTCCCTTTCTCTCCACCCTCCCTCCCTCCCTCCCTTCTCTTCAAACTACCCTCACGAAAGTAAACACTCAAGAAGTATTTTCTCTCTCTCTCTCTCTCTCTCTCTCTCTCTCTCTCTCTCTCTCTCTCTCTCTCTCTCTCTCTCTCTCTCTCTCTCAATTTACACTCCTATTTTATTATTCTGGGCGCAAAAAGAACTTCCAAACCAGCATTATGGGAGGAGAGAGGAAATAAGCAAGGAGGAGGAGGAGAAGAGAGAAGGAGGAGAAGGAGAAATAAGGAAACATGGAAAAGCAGGCAACACGAAGTCCTTCGGTATTTCTCATATTTGCTGTTTTTTTATGATTATTCAATTTGCAAGACTCTTCGGTAACCTACAAACCAGATTAAAGTATTATTATTTCTTTCCCTCTAGTTCCTAACCTAACCTAACTAATCTAACCTAACCTAACTAACCTAACCTAACTAACCTAACCTAACTAACCTATCCTAACTAACCTAACCTATCCTAACTTATCCTAACCTGACCTGACCTAATCTAACCTAACTAACCTAACCTAACCGAACTAATCTAGCCTAACCTAACTAACCTAACCTAACTAATCTATCCTAACTAACCTATTCTAACTAACCTATCCTAATTAACCTATCTTAACCTAACCTAACTACCCTAACCTAACCAAACTAATCTAACCTAACCTATTCTAACTAACCTAATCTAACAAACCTATCCTATCCTAACCTAACCTAACTAACCTAACCTAGCCTAACATACCTATCCTAACCTAACCTAACCTCCTCTTCCAAATTATCCTACTCCAGTAACCTCTCATCCTCTTCCTCTTCCTCTTCCTCCTCTTCCTTCTATAGCTGAGTTTCATTTTCTTTTCTTTTTTATTTCCTTTGCTGCTCCTCTTCCACCTCCTCTTCGTATGTGTCTTCGGTCGAATCTAAGTGATGCCCATCTCTTCTTTTTCCTCTTTCTTTCCTTTTACCCATTTCTGACGCAACGAAAGTAACGGAGTAAATAAGTGTGTAGGTATTTCATTTGCTCCTCTTCAATCTCTTCTGCGTATGTGTCTTCGGTCGAATCTAATCGTTTTCCTCCTCTTCTCATTCCTCTTTCTTCCTTTTTGCCAATATCTGACGCAACAAAAGTAAGGAAGTAAATAAGTAAGTAGGCATTTCATTTGCTCCTCCTCTTCCACCTCTTCTTCGTATGTGTCTTCCTCCTTCTCTTCTTATTCCTCTTTCTTTACTTTTCCCATTTCTGACGCAACGAGGAAAGGACCATATTCTCAAATTCTTCGGACCTTACACACTCAAATTAGATAACGCTTTGGTAGAGGCTGTTGTGTTAGTATTTCCACAGGTAGTTGATTCTCATAACACATAGCTGTACTATCAAATAATTCAATGTTCTTGCACTGCACTGCGTATTCCAGGAGAGGTCTTACACGCACTAACAATGCATAAGGCTTCAGTAGAGGCTGTTGTGTTAGTATTTCCACGGATAGTTGACTCTCGTAGCCCATCGCTGTACTGTCAAATAATTCAACGTCCTTGTAATCAGGAGGCCAACACTGCACTGCGTATTCCGGGCGAGGTCTTACACACGCCCACAATGATAAGGCTTTGGTAGAGGCTGTTGTGTTAGTATTTCCATGGCTAGGTGATTCTCGTAACCCATCGCTGTACTGTTATATAATTCAAAGTCCTTGTGATCAGAGGGTCATCACTGCACTCCGTATTCCAAGCGAGGCCCAACACACGAGTTAAAAAAAAGATTACAACATGGTACCCTAAGTTCCTCACCATGATCCCGAGCACCCCTCAAGGTCCCTATCCTTTGCGGAGGCGTCCCACGCACGTTGTATGTTGTATTTCTGGACCGGACTGCAAGACTACACGCTTGTCAAGGTTGAAGGACATTCGCCACTTTACAGGATATTGGTGGAAGAGGACGAGGAGAAATAGGAGGAGGAGGAGGAGGAGGAGGAGGAGGAGGAGGAGGAGGAGGAGAGTGTAAAAGAAGGGGAAAAAAGTGAAAATTATGTTACTATATAGAGAAGGATAAAGTGATAGAGATAAAAAGATAGATAAATAGACAGTGAGATACTATATATAACAAGATGAAAGAGATTGCTAGAGAGAGAGAGATAAATAAATAGGAAAAAAAAGAGGGAAAGAAATAGACGGATAAAGAGCACACTTGAACGAAAGAAAAGAAGAAAAAGAGAAGATAAAAAGACAGATACTATATATAAAACAAGATGAAAGAGATAGGTAGAGATAGAGATCGATAGATAAATAGAGAGACAGAGAGAAAAATAGAGAGACACAAAAAAAAAGAAAAAAAGAAAACAAGTAGACAGATATTATATAGAAAAAGAATAAAGACATGCCACATAGAGATATAGATAGAGACAGAGGTATGTGAATGAAAGGAAAAAGAAAGGAAAGGAAAGGTAAAATGAGTGAAGGAAGAAGGTATGGTCAGGTAAGGAAGAAGGTGAGAGAGAGAGAGAGAGAAATAAGAAACGAACAGGGAAACAGACACTCGAGCACATCAAAGAAAGAAACAAAGAAAGAGAAGATAAACAGACGAAAGAGATGCCTAGACAGATAGATAGATAGATAGACAGATAGAGATAGAGAGAGATAAATAAAAACAGACAGACAGATTGAAACCACCCACAAATGAAAGAAAGAAGGGGAGAAAGTAAAAATAGACCACACTTGCCCGAACTACCTGAAACTCTCAACTCCCACTCATTATCGAGACTCCCCAGGTAGAACAGGTTAAAATAGGTGTCTCGCTCTCATCTTTCTCGTGTTGCCTTCCTTTTACCTTCCACAGTATTAATAGTCTTCATCTTCCCTTTCTGATATGACTTTCTTTTTTATTTTATTTCCTTTCCTTTCCCTAATTTCACCTTCCTTTTCTAATATGACTTTCTTTTATTTTATTTCCTTTCCTTATCTTTCAAAATTTTCCTTCCTTCAATTTCTTATATGAATTTCTTTTTATTTTCTTATATTTTCTTACCTTTCAAAATTTCCCTTCCCTTTCTAATATGACTTTCCTTTTTTTCTTTCCTTTCCTTTCCTTTTACAGTTTCCCTTACTCTTCTACTATCGCTCTTTTTCTCTTCTTTTCTTTCCTTTTTCTTTCCTTTCTTTTCACAGTTTCCCTTACCCTTCTACTATCGCTCTTTTTCTCTTCTTTTCTTTCCTTTTTCTTTCCTTTCCTTTCACAGTTTCCCTCACCCTTCTACTATCGCTCTTTTTCTCTTCTTTTCTTTCCTTTTTCTTTCCTTTCCTTTCACAGTTTCCCTTACCCTTCTACTATCGCTCTTTTTCTCTTCTTTTCTTTCCTTTTTCTTTCCTTTCCTTTTACAGTTTCCCTTACTCTTCTACTATCGCTCTTTTTCTCTTCTTTTCTTTCCTTTTTCTTTCCTTTCCTTTCACAGCCTCCCTTCCCCTTCTAACATGACTTTCTTTTTTTCTTCCCTTTACAATTTCCCTTCCCTTTCTAATATGACTTTTTTTTCCTTCCTTTCCTTACCTTTTACAATTTCTCTTTCCGCTTCTAATATGACTTTTTTTTTATCTTACCTTACCTTTCAATATTTCCCTTGCCCTTCTAATATGACTTTCTTTTTTTTCCTCTCCCTACCTTCCCTAATTTCCCTTTCCCTTCTAATATAACTCTTTTTCTCTTTTCTTTAATTTCCTTATCTTTCCCAATTTCCCTTCCCCTTCTAATATGACTTTTTTTCTTTCCTTTCCTTACTTTTCAAAATTTCCCTTCCCTTTGTAACATGACTTTTCCTTTACTTTTCCTTTACCTTTCTTTTTCCTTTCCTTCCTATCAATAAATTTCTTCCTCCCTTCTGATATGAATTTTTTTCCCTTTTTCTCTTACCTCTTTTTAATCTACACCTGTCTGATTTACCTAACACACCTGCCTTTTTTCCCTCCTCCCTCACACACCTGTTCTTGCATTCCCTTCCCTTACTTTCCTTTCCCTTTCAATCCAACGCCACCCCTAACCTCACCTTACCTTACCTTACCTTCCTTCCTTCCTTTCCCTTTCATTCCCACGCCTCTCCCAACCTTACCTTACCTTACCTTACATTCCCCTCCCTTGATTTATCTTTCCCTTCCTTTCCCTTTCATTCACACTCCTTTCCTCACCTTACCTTACCTTACCTTACCTTACCTTTTCTTTCTTCCTTTCCCTTTCATTCCCACGCCTCCCCCAACCTTACCTTACCTTACATTCCCCTCCCTTGATTTATCTTTCCCTTCCTTTCCCTTTCATTCACACTCCTTTCCTCACCTTACCTTTTCTTTCTTCCTTTCCCTTTCATTCCCACGCCTCCCCCAACCTTACCTTACCTTACCTTACCTTACATTCCCCTCCATTGATGTCCCTTTCCTTTCCTTTCCCTTTCAATCCCAAGCCACCCCTAACCTTACCTTATCTTACCTTACCTTTCTTCCTTTCCCTTTCACTCCCAAGCCTCTCCTAATCTTACCTTACCTAACCTTACCTTTCCTTACCTAAGCACCTGTCCAAGAATCCGACACTAATGGGACTCAAACGGGGGTCTACTAGTACAGGTGAGCCTATTAAATGATACCTGTGTCTTCCTTTTCTTTTTCTTCTTCCTTTTCCTCTTCCTCCTCCTCTTCCTCCTGCTGATAATGTTATTGTCTTCCCCTCTTCTTCTTCTTCCTAACTAACTTACTTTATCATCCTCTCTTCCTCTTCCTCTTCTTCATCTTCTTCTTCCTCCTCCTTTAAATACTTCTGCTTTGATTTATTTCCCTCTTGTTCC
>NC_066569.1:5637636-5645136 GCF_024679095.1 Eriocheir sinensis | reverse complement strand
TCCTCAATCTTCCCCTCTCCTTATTTTCCTTAACATGTCATAAAAAAAACTAACCAGATTGTCCTTTTTTCCCCTTTTCTTTTTATTCCTTTTCTTTTATTCCTTCTCTAACTTTTCCTCTTTTTCCCTTTTCTTTTTCTCCCTTTCTCGTATCTTCCTTTCCTGTTTCCCTTTTTCATTCTTTTTCCTTTTTTCTTTCCTCTTTACTTCTTCTCTTTTCTTTCTTTTCTTTTTCTTTAACCCCTTTCTAACTTTCCCTCTTTTTCCCTTTTCTTTTCCTCCCTTTCTCTTATCTTCCTTACCTGTTCCTCTTTTTCTTTCTTTTCACTTTTTTTCTTTCTTCTTCATTTCCTCTCTTTTCCTTCTTTTTTCCTCCTTTCCTTCATTTTCTTCCCTCTTTTTCCTTTTTCTTTCTATTCCCTTTTTTTCTTTCCTCTTTACTTCCTTTCTTTTCCTTCTTTTTTCCTCCTTTCCTTCATCTTCTTCCATCTCTTTCCTTTTTCTTTTTTTCCTCCTTCCTTGCATCTCTTCTCTCTTTTTTTCCCTTTTTCCTTTCTTTTCCTTTCTTTCTCTTATCTTACTTCTCCCTTTTCCTTCTTTCCCCTTTCCTTAAACCATTTCCTTATCCTCCCTTCTCTTTTTCCCTTCCTTTCTTTCCCTTTCCTCTACATCACTTCTCTTCCCTTCTTTTCCCTTTTCTTTGTTTTCCCTTTCCCTCTCCTCTTTCTCCTCTTCTTTTCTTTTCCCTTTCTCTTTCCTTCTCCTCTCTTTCATTCTTTTTTCATTCCCTTTCCCTTTTCCCTATATTTTCATTCCTTCACTTTCCTAACCTTCCCTATCTTTCCCTTTTCCTTCCTTTTCCCTTTTCTTACATCCCTTCCTTCTCCCTTTCCTTTCATTCCCTTTTCCATACACCCCTTTCCTACCCTTCCCTCCCTTTTCCTTCCTTTTCCTTTTCTACTCTCCTTCCCTTTCTTTCCTCTTTCCTTTTTTCTCCTCTCCCAATATCCCTTCCCTTCCTTCCCCTTCCCCTACACCCCTTCCCTAACCTCCCTATTACCCATATCACTTCCCCTATCTACCCAATTCTTACCCATCCCTCCCCTATCTACTATCTACCTTCATTAAGAAAACACTAAATTAACTTAACATGTCCAAACGATACAGTAACTCACAAAGGGGGCCTCGTTTTGGGGTCCCAGGGAAGGAATTTTAAGTCTACGGGGAGGAATCTTTTGCCGGGGAGGTGGAAGAATGGAGGGAGGAATTTGTGTGTAAGAGTAAGCTTGGGAGAGGGAAAGAATGTGTGTGTGTGTGTGTGTGTGTGTGTGTGTGTGTGTGTGTGTGTGTGTGTGTGTGTGTGTGTGTGTGTGTGTGTGTCTCTCTCTCTCTCTCTCTCTCTCTCTCTCTCTCTCTCTCTCTCTCTCTCTCTCTCTCTCTCTCTCTCTCTCTCTCTCACATACCGAATACAAACTGGTAACGGTGGAGTATTGTATCATGGTAGAATTTTTGACTGGTAACGCTGGAGTATTGTATCATGGTAGAATTTATGATTGGTAACGCTGGAGTATTGTATCACGGTAGAATTTTTGACTGGTAACGTTGGAGTATTGTATCATGGTAGAATTTATGACTGGTAACGTTGGAGTACTGTATCATGGTAGAATTTATGACTGGTAACGTTGGAGTATTGTATCATGGTAGAATTTATGACTGGTAACGTTGGAGTATTGTATCATGGTAGAATTTATGACTGGTAACGCTGGAGTATTGTATCATGGCAGAATTTATGATTGGTAGGAGCATTGCGTGGCCTCGGTGCTCATCTCCGTAACATTGGCCCTTGAGCTTGTGGTGGGAGGGAGCCCATTACCCCGGGACACAGGGCCAGTGTGACATCCGGGTTACCACAGTTTACTTTCCCCAGGTTTCCCCAGGTACCCATTTATCGACCAGCCCGAGAGGAAGGATGAACAGCTGGGTGACCTGCACGCCGTCTGTCCGGGCCGGGATTCGAACCCGGGCCCGCGGAGTAGAAGCCAGGCACGCTGACCACTAGACCACGGAGGGGCAGATTTCAGATGAACCCCCTACCACTCCAACATGGCTCCTTATATCTTCCCTACCTCTCCCCATCTTCTTCCTTCTCCCCATCTCCTTCCCTACAACTTTTCCCATTTTCTCCCCCACAGATAACCTCCCCACATCTTCTAACTTCTCCCCATCTCCTCAACCTCTCCCATCTCCGTCCCATCACAAACATTTCCATTTTAATCACTAACTTCTCCCCATCCCTCCCCCTCTCCCCATCTCTTCTCCTCCCCACGCTCCCAACAACCTCAGAATCTCCCTATATCTTTCCCTACCTTTCCCCATCTTCTTCCTTTTCCCATCTCCTTCCCTACAACCTCCCCCACAGATAACCTCCCCCCATTTTCCAACTTCTCTCCATCTCCTCAATCTTTCCCATCACAAACTTTTCCATTTCAAACACCAACTTCTCTCCTTCTCCCCAAGCTTCTCCCAATCCCTACCCCCCCCCCCTCTCCTCCCACCAAATCTCTCTCCTCCCCTCCTTCCCCTCCTCAAAATGATCCCCTCTACGTCTCTTCGGTGTGCCTGGCGGGGCGTGAGGTTTGAAGTTTACCTGGACCACACGTAAAGGGCTATCTGCCCGCTCCGCCGCCTCCAAAACCACCTGTGGACCTCCTACCTGAGAAAATTCTGAGAGGGAAAGTGAAAGAAAGAGAGAGAGAGAGAGAGAGAGAGAGAGAGAGAGAGAGAGAGAGAGAGAGAGAGAGAGAGAGAGAGAGACGGAGGGGTGAAGAAAGACGGAATGTAGGCATGAAAAAGGTTAAGAGTTGGAGGAAAAGAGAAGTGAAAAAGGATGAGAGAGAGAAAAGGATTAAGAGAGAGAGAGAGAGAGAGAGAGAGAGAGAAGGATGGAAAATGGTTGAGCGTTGAAGAAAAAGAGAAAGAAAAAGAGAAAGAAATATATGTAAAACGAAATCGAGTAAAATATAAATAAATGAAAAAGATTAATAAACAGTTAAGCAAGAGAGAAGAACAGAGAAATATAGAGATAAAAAAAAATGAAAAAGGTGAAGAGTAGGAGCAAAAATGTGTAAAAAAAGAAAAAGAAATAGAGTGAAATAAATAAATAGAAATAGAAAATAAAGAAAATAAAAATAATTGACAAATGTTTAGAAAGAAGACGACAAAAAGAGAACGAAAGAAAAGGGAATGGAAAAAGGGAAAAACAGAGAAAAGGAGGTCAAGAAAGAAAGAAAGGAAGAACGAAAAGAATGAGAAAGAGAAATACAGAGAAACAAAAATATACAGAAAAACAAAATAAAAACAAAAATGAAAGAAAATGATAAAGAAAAAATAAGAGAGAGAGAGAGAGAGATGAAGAGAAAAATACAAAAGGAAGGAATGAGCGAAAATGAATAACTGTGTAGCAACCGGAAGAATGTTAAAGGAAAAAGAAAGAGAGAAAGAGAAAAAGAAATAGAAAGAAAGAAAGAACAAGGGAAAGAAAAGTTAGAAAGAGAAAATAACAAACAAACGAATTAACGAGAGGAGACAGCTGAGAAAAAGTTTTGAGAGAGAGAGAGAGAGAGAGAGAGAGACTTTTTTCCCAGAGAGATATTGTAACATTGGTGGTAGCGGTGGGATAGAGAGAGGGAATGGGCACAAGTCCTCCCCACAACGGATCCACGCCGGCGTGCCACAAGGCAGCGTCATCGGGCCACTTCTATGGAACATGTACATAAATAACCTCCTCCATCTTGTTCCTAGTGCCAAAGCGTTCGCCGATGACATCACTTTGACTCACAAAATAGAGCCAGGAGGAGAGGCCCAGGCAGCACGCCAACTAAGAGCCACACTCCGGCGAATTGCAGATTGGGGGAGTAAGTGGCAAGTTAAGTTTGCCCCAGCAAAAACTCAGCTGCTGGTAGTGGCCAGGACACCTGTGGATCTCCAGCTTGAATTTGAAGGACTCAAGCTGACGCCACGTGAGGAAGTGGAGGTGCTGGGCCTCACATATGAGTCCAGGCTGACCTTCCGCACGCACATCCAGCAGCTGGCAAGGGCAGCCTCACGGAAGCTGACGTCCCTACGCAGAATCTCCTTGCTGATGGACAGTCGAGGGCGCGAGGTCTTATACAAGGCACAAATCCGATCCTCCCTTGAGTATTCGTGCCTAACGTGGGAGGGAGCTGCCAGTACCCATCTCGCGCTCCTCGACAAGATCCAGGAGAGGGCGTGGAGGATCATCACGGATCGACAACCGGAGCACCTACCGACCCTGCAGACCCTCCAACACCGGCGAGACGTGGCCGGCCTCACCACTCTGTACAAAATACAGCAGGAGGGAGTGGAGCACCTGAGGACGCTGCGCCAGCCAGGCAGGAGGTGACAGCCAACACCCGGTCAGCAGGCGGCTCCCACGGCTCTGGTGGTACAGCGATGCCGGACGACTCACTACCAGAGGCAGTTTATAAACACTTACGTGCAGATATGGAACCGTCTCCTTGTGTCCGGTCAGCTGCCTCAGCAGTTCACACACCGGCAACAATATAAACTGTTTGTGAACCAGTGGCTGAACAATTTGTGAACAGGTTAGGCTTTCAGAGAGGGGATACCAACTATGTTCCGTTTAGCCTAGAAACTAGTGCCGCCATATAATGTAATGTCATAGGTACTAGGCCCTGATGTAACCAAGTGTCTGTGTAAATAAAATTAAAAATAAAGAGAGAGAGAGAGAGAGAGAGACAGACAGTGAGACAGACAGACAAATAAATTCATGACAAAGACGTTACGAAAAGTTAATTTTGAAAAAGAAAACAAAAAAAGAAAGAGGAAAAGAAAAATAAATGAAAAAACCTAACCAAAGACTTAGAGAAATAGCAAAAATTCAAAAAAGGAAGAAATAAAGGAAAGAAAAGAAAAAAAAGGATAAAATGGGAAAAAGAAAACAAAAAGTCATCTCTCTCTCTCTCTCTCTCTCTCTCTCTCTCTCTCTCTCTCTCTCTCTCTCTCTCTCTCTCTCTCTACCAATCTACCTCATATTTTCCCATTGAGGCGAGTCCTGGATGAGGCAAGATTGAAGAGTGATATTAGGTTCCGCGAAATCAAAAGTCTAATTGAAACCCTAGTGAGAGAGAGAGAAGAAGGAGAGGAAGAGAGGGTGGATGGAGGAAGGAAGAGGGAAAGGAGAAAAAAAAGAGGAAAAATAATAAGTGAGGTTACTATTATTAAAGGAGAGAGAGAGAGAATAATCAAGCCTTAATATTAAAAGCTTAAGTGAGTTTCAAGCGACGAGACAAAACTTTTAAAACTCAAAAAACACAAATGGCAATAATGTTTCTGCTTCTTCTTCTTCTTCTTCTTCTTCTTCTTCTTCTTCTTCTTCTTCTTCTTCCTTTTCTTCTTCGATTTCAATTTTTCAATTTTTACTTATGTGATTATCTCTTCCTTCTTCTCTTCCTCCTCCTCCTCCTCCTCCTCCTCCTCCTCCTTCTCCTTTTCCTCATCCTCATCTTCCTCTCATGATTACCTGATTAACGGCTTATTGGAACCTGACGGGGAAACACACGCACCCACCCACCTACACACACACACACACACACAGCAGATTGCATGAAGGGTTATAGTGTCAAGAGAGAGAGAGAGAGAATTGATACAAAGTGAAGGGAAAACGGATACCATTCCTCTCTTCTCTTCCTCCTCCTCCTCCTCCTCCTCCTCCTCCACTGCGAACCCTTTCATATCACGTAACAATTCTCTCTCTCTCTCTCTCTCTCTCTCTCTCTCTCTCTCTCTCTCTCTCTCTCTCTCTCTCTCTCTCTCTCTCTCTCTCTCTCCTGTGTCACGTATCCGTCTGATATTGAGGAAGAGGAGGAGGAGGAGGAGGAGGAGGAGGAGAAGTGGGTATTGGAGAAAGAAATTGTCAGATAAATGGAGATAGAAAAATAGATAGATAGATAGATAGATAGATAGATAGATAGAATAATGATAATGATGATGGTGATGATGATAAAGAAATTAAGTAAACAAAAAAATAAATGGCTGTGCTAAAATGAAGATGGTGGTGGTGGTGGTGGTGGTGGTGGTGGTGGTGGTGGTGGTGGTGGTGATGGTGGTGGTGGTGGTGGTGGTGGTGGTGGTGGTGGTGGTGGTGGTGGTGGTGGTGGTGGTGGTGGTGGTGGTGATGGTGGTGGTGGTGGTGGTGATGCTGTTTGTTTTAGTTAAGAGTCTTCAACACCGTAAACACACACATCAACACCACCACCATCACCACCACCACCTCCACCACCACCTCCATTATCTTCATCCATCATTTTCTCTTCATTTTTCTTCTCTCACTCTTTTCTCCTTTTCTTCTTTCCCCTCTTCCTTCTTCTTCTTTCCTTCTTTCTTCTCCCATTTTTCCTTCCTTCCTTCTTTCTTCCTTCTTCCCCGTTTTAAAATTTTCTTTCTTCTTCATTTTTCTATTTGTTTCCTTTCTTACGTTTTCCTTCCTTCCTTCCTTCCTTCCTTCTTTTCTTTGTTCGTTTCTCCCGTCTCTTCTTCTCTCCCTCCTTCCCTCCATCCCTCCCCCTTTCTTTGTTTGTTCCTTCTTTCCCTTTCCTTCCTTTCTTCCTTCTGTCTTCCTTCCTTCCTTCCTTCCTTCTTTTCTTTGTTCATTTCTCCCTTCCCTTCTTCTCTCCCTCCTTCCCTCCCTCCCTCCCCTCTTCTTTGTTTGTTCCTTCTTTCCCTTTCTTTCCTTTCTTCCTTCTGTCTTCCTTCCTTCCTTCCTTCCTTCTTTTCTTTGTTCGTTTCTCCCTTCCCTTCTTCTCCCTCCTTCCCTCCCTCCCTCCCTCTTTCTTTGTTTGTTCCTTCTTTCCTTTTCCTTCCTTTCTTCCTTCTCTGTCTTCCTTCCTTCCTTCCTTCCTTCCTTCCTTCCTTCCTTTCTTTGTTCGTTTCTCCCTTCCCTTCTTCTCTTCCTCCCTCCCTCTTTCTTTGTTTGTTCTTTCTTTTTCCTTAATTTCTTCCTTCTCTGTTTCCCTTCCTTCCTTCCTTCCTTCCTTCCTTCTTTTCTTTGTTCGTTTCTCCCTTCCCTTCTTCTCAAACCTTCCTCCCTCCCTCCATCTTTCTTCGTTTGTTCCTTCTTTCCTTTCCCTTCCTTTCTTCCTTCCTTCCTTCTCTGTCTTCCTTTCTTCCTTCCTTTGTCCTCCTCCTCCTCCTCCTCCTCCTCCTCTTCATCAGAACCTAATTTTGCTCCCCTGTCAGCGTTCCTTCTTGTCCCATCCTTCCTTCCCGCTCCCTTACCTTTCCCTCCCTTCCCCTCCCTCCCCTTCCTTCTCTTCCCTTTCATATCCCTTCCCTTCCCTCCCCTCCCTCCCCTTCCCCTTCCTTCCCCTTCCCTCCCTTACCCTCTCTTCCCTTTCATATCCCTTCATATTCCTTCTTCCTTCCATTCCAATCTCCTTGTCGTTAATTCCTTCTCTCTCT
>NC_066569.1:5620136-5632636 GCF_024679095.1 Eriocheir sinensis | reverse complement strand
TGGGTGGTGTGGAGTGAGTTGGTGGGGGTTTAACTTTTATATATGAGTTTTCTATCGATCTTGCTATCTGTTCAACTGCCACTCAATCTGTCTATCTATCCATCTTTATCTCTTTCAAGGACTAAGTGGTGTATATGTGTCTGTGTGGGTGTATGTTTGTCTGTGGGTGTATGTATGGAAGTGGTGTATGTATGTCTATGTTGGTGTATATGTTTGTCTTGTGAGAATGGAGTGTTGTATGTCTGTATATTCTGGTGTAATTTCTATGTCTGTGGGTGTATGGGAGTGTGTATGTCTGTCTATGTGGGTGTTTTGTGGGATCGGTGTATTTCTATATATGTGGGTGTTTTTGTGGGATCAGTGTATTTCTATATATGTGGGTGTTTTTGTGGATCGGTGTATTTCATATATATGTGGGTGTTTTGTGGGATCGGTGTATTTCATATATGTGGGTGTTTTTGTGGGATCGGTGTATTTCTATATATGTGGGTGTTTTGTGGGATCGGTGTATTTCTATATATGTGGGTGTTTTTGGGATCGGTGTATTTGGGTGTTTTGTGGGATCGGTGTATTTCTATATATGTGGGTGTTTTGTGGGATCGGTGTATTTCTATATGTGGGTGTTTTTTGTGGGATCGGTGTATTTTCATATATGTGGGTGTTTTGTGGAGTGTATTTTCATATGGGTGGGTGTATTTGTGGGATCGGGTGTTGTGATGTGGGTGTAGTGGGGATCGGTGTATTTCTATATATGTGGGTGTTTGATCAATGGCTTTACATATGGGGGTGTTTTGTGGGATCGGTGTATTTTACATATGTGTGTTCTTATGAGTGGTGTATGTTCTATATGGGTGTATATTCTGTGTTTCAGGGTGTGGAGGAGTGTATGTCTGTCTATGGGTGCTTATGTCAATGTCTGTGGGTGTATGTCTCATGTGGCTTTATGTTCATATCTGTGGGTGTATGTCTGGTCTCTGTGGCTTTATGTCTATGTCCGTGGGTGTATGTCTGTGGCTTTATGTTTATATCTGTGGGTGTATGTCTGTCTATCAATGTGGTTTATGTTATGTCTGTGGATGTATGTCTGTCTGTTTATTCAATCTGGGTGTATGTCTGTCTCAGTGGGGGTTTGTCTATGTCTGTGGGTGTATGTCTGTCTATGTGGGTTTATGTCTTATGTGGGTTGTCTGTTATGTCTGTTAATGTGGGCTATGTCTGTGGGGTGTGGGATCTATGTGGGTGATCTAAGTGTGGGTTATGTCCCTGTCTGTGGGGTCATATCTCTGTCTATGTCTGTGGGTGTTCTATCTCTGTGGGTTAATGTCTGTCTTTTTGGGGTATAGGTCTATCTCTGTGGTTAATGTCTATGTCTGTGGGTGTGTATGTTCAAGTGGGGCTTATGTCTATGTCTGTGGGTGTATGTCTCATCTCTGTGTGGGTTAATGCCCTATGTATGTGGGTGTATGTCTATCTCTGGGGTTTGTCTATGTCTGTGGGTGTTATGTCCATTCATGTGGGTTAATGTCTATGTCTGTGGGTATGTTCATCTTTCTGTGGGTTAATTTCATGTCTGTGTGGGTGTGGTTCATCTGTCAGTGTGGGTTAATTTTTGTGGTTAGTCTGTGGGTGTATGTCTATCTCTGTGGGTTAATGTCTCTGTCTGTGGGTGTATGTTCTTTCTATGGGTTCATGTCTATGTCTGTGGGTGTATGTCTTCTTTGAGGGTTTATGTCTATGTCTGTGGGTGTATGGGAGTGGTGTATGTCTGTCAGTGGGTGTATACCTATATTTCTGTGTATCTATGGGAGTATTATATGTATGTCCAAGTGGGTGTATATGTCTTTCTGTGGGTGTTGGGGAGGAGTGTGTTTGTCAAATTGATTATATACGTATGTCTATGTTTGGGGTGTATGGGAGTGGTGTCTGTCATGTGGGTGTATATGTCTTTCTGTGTGTAGGGGAGTGGTGTCTGTGTCAATGTTCGTGTTTTATTTCATGTTCATTGTGTGTCTATCTATGGGTGAATATATCTATGTTTGTGTGAATGGGAGGGGTATGTCTGTCAAAGTGGTGTGGTTGTCATTCTGTGGTGTATGGGGTGTAGGGAAAATGGTGTATGTCTGTGGGAGGAATATGTCTCTGTGGGGTGTAGGGGAGGGTGTGTGTCTCTATGTGAGTGAATGTCTTTCTGTATGGAAGTGGTTTATGTGTTTACTTCTATGTCAATGAGTGTATGTCTATCCATGTGGGTGTATGTCTATGTATGGGTATATTGAAGTGTGTATGTCTGTCAGTGGGGTGTATTCCTATATATCTGTGGATCAGTGGAGTATTATATGTCTGTCAAAGTGGGTGTATATGTCTTTCTGTGGGTGCATGGGAGTGGTATATGTCTCTCTAAGTGGGTGTATAAATACCGTCTGTGGTGGATGAGAGGAGTCTGTCTGTGGGTGTATATGTTATGTCTTTCGGTGTATGAATGGGAGTGGTGTAAGTCTGTCTGTGGGTGTATATGTCTATGTTCTTTGGTGTGTGAATGGGAGTGGTGTAAGTCTGTCTGTGGGTGTATATGTCTATGTCTTGGTGTATGTGGTGTAAGTCTGTCTGTGGGTGTATAAATAGAACAGAATAAGATTGGAAAGGAAAGGAAGGAGAAAAAGGGAAAGGGGATAAAAAAGGGAAAAGAGGGAAAAGAAAGGAAGAGAATGAGAAAACAGAAAATGAAAATAAATATAAAAAGTGAAAATAGAACAGAATGAGGGTGGAAAGGAAAGGAAAGGAAGGAGAAAAAGGGAAAGCGGATAAAAAAGGGAAAAGGAAAAAAATGAGAAAACAGAAAATGAAAGTAAAAACAGAAAATGCAAATAGAATAGAATGAGGGTGGAAAGGAAAGGAAAGGAAGGAGAAAAAGGGAAGGAGGATGAATATAGGAGAGAGAGGAAAGAAAAAAAAAGGAAGAGTTGAACGAAAGTGAGTCCCTTTAAATACCTGGCGGTCACGTGGACAGGTAAAACAGACCATAGGAATCCAGGTAACCCCCTCCCCCCTTCCCTTCCCTTCCCCTCCCCCTCACTTCCCTCCCCTCCCTCTCTGACAGTTTGGTGATAGCCGGAAGAGAAGGGAGAGGGAGGAGAGGGAAGGGAAGAGAGAGGGAGAGGGAAGGAAGGAGAGAAGGGGAGAGAGGGAGAGAAAGGGGAGAGGGAAGAGGAGGAATGAGAGGGAGAGGAAAGGGGGAGGGAAGGGAGGAAAGGGGAGAGAAAAGGGGGGAGGGGGAGGAGGAGACCTGTCTGACTGATGATTGACACATGTACACACACACACACACACACACACACACACACACACACACACACACACACACATCGCATCGCTGGAAATATGTTGACGACAGCACCTTGGGCGTCCCCGTCAACAACAGGGATCCAGACTATGCACCTCTTCAAGCGTCGCTCGACAACCTTCAGGCAATAATGCCACTATTAACCACACCAAGACCATGGTGATGCACGTTTGCACGTCCAAGAGAGATGTGCCTCCTCCGCTGCTGTCTATTGGCTCACACCACCTCCAGGTTGTCCAGTCCACCAAATTACTCGGCATCACTGTGGACAACCAACTCAACTGGAAGCTCCACGTCTCCAACACCGTGAGAGCAGCCTCCTACAAGCTGTACATGCTGCGTAGACTCAGGACGCTGGGGGCACCGGCTGCTGAGCTGTGCAGTATTTACACATCTTTCATACTGCCAAAGCTCATGTATGCCTCCCCGGCGTGGTCATCGTCCCTTACCCTCACCCAACAACAGCAGCTTGAGAGGGTTCAAAAGAGGGCATTCAGGGTCATTTTAGGCCCTGACTACCACGCCTACGACAATGCCCTGACCACCCTGACTCTCCCGAGGCTCTCTGACAGACACCAGGACGCCCTCAGAAAATTCGGCGTCTCCCTGCTTCATCATCCTCGCCACCGCCACCTCCTGCCACCCGACGCCCCTCCCCCCGCCCGCTTCACCAGACACCACAACATACTCACGCCCTTCAGGGCGCCGCGTACTGACCGTTACAAACGGAGCGCAGTACCAGCGATAGTGAGGATTATAAACAATGCCCGGCAGTGACAGTCAGTCCCAACGGGTCGCGGTGCAGATTAACACCTCACCGCCACCCTCTCAGTGCTCCCTTAACACCTCACCGCCACCCTCTCAGTGCTCCCTTTACACCTCACCGCCACCCTCTCAGTGCTCCCTTAACACCTCACCGCCACCCTCTCAGTGCTCCCTTTACACCTCACCGCCACCCTCTCAGTGCTCCCTTTGCACCACCCCCCCTTCCCCTTTGTCTCTGTCTCTATTTTAGCTCTCCTAAACCACCTCCAACCCCCCCCCCCCCCTCTAGTGTAGCCTATTTAGTATTACAGTTTATTGTATTTCTAATTTGTATATTTTCAGCCTAACGGCTGCCATACTTTAATAAACCTATTATTATTATTATTATTATTATTATTATTATTATTATTATTATTATTATTATTATTATTATTATTATTACACACACACACACTCATACACTCCCTTTCCCTCTCCCTCTCTCTCTCTCTCTCTCTCTCTCTCTCTCTCTCTCTCTCTCTCTCTCTCTCTCTCTCTCTCTCTCTCTCTCTCTCAGGTAATCGCGTTATAGGTAAATGGATCAGGTAATAAAAAAGCAAAAACCGCGTAATGAGTTAACGAGCAACAGAAAACGGGAAGAAAAGGGAAAGTGGGAGGAAAAAGAAATTGGGAAACAAGAAAAATGGGAAAAAAGAGGATGAAGGAGAACAGGTAATGGAGGGAAGAATTAAAAAACGGAAAATGAGAAAGGAAAAAAAGAAAGAAAAAGATGAGGAACTAAAAAACGAAGCAGAAAGGGGAAAACAGGAACCAGAGAGGGACTTTAATTTTAGAAAGGGGAAAATGCCAAACGAGAGAATGAGAAAAATCTGAAATGAGGGAAAATAAAGGAAAAATATGAGTACAGGAAATGGAAGGAAGGAAATCAAGGAAAAAAAGTTAATAGAGGATTAGGGAGGATAGGGAAAAAAATAAAGGAGATCAGAAAAACTTAGAAGGAGAGAAAATGGTAAATAAAAAACGGGAAAGAAGGAAAAAAGGAAAAATAGAAAAACTTGAAGGGAAAAAAGGGGAAAAGGAAAAATGAAAGAGAAAAACAGGGAAAACGGGAAAATAAGGAAGCATGAAGAGGAGGAAGAGGGAAAAAAGCGAAATACGAGAGAAATGTAACACTGGTGGTAGCGGTGGGATACAGAGAGAGAGAACAATGGCTCAATTTTCCTATTAATTAGTCTCACCTGGCGCCGGTATGGACAGGTGTGTGTCAACTAATGCACAGCTCATCTATTATTAATTTACCTGTCCAGCCCCCGACACCTCCTCCTCTTTCCTCTTCCTCTTTCCTCTTCTCTTTCCTCTTCCTCTTTCTTCCTCTTCTCTTTCCTCCTCCTCGTTTCATTTCCCTCCTTCCTCCTTCCATTTCCTCTTCTTCCTCCTTTTCCCTTCCCTTTCCTCTTTTTGCATTCCCCTCCTTCTCCTCCGCACTCCCCTCTCTTCCCTTGTTTCCTCTTCCTTTTCCCTTCCCTTTCCTCTTCTTTCATTCGCCTCCTTCTCCTCCTCCGCACTCCCCTCTCTTTCTTTGTTTCCTCTTCCTTTTCCCTTCCCTTTCCTCTTCTTCCATTCGCCTCCTTCTCCTCCACACTCCCCTCTCTTTCCTTGTTTCCTCTTCCTTGTTTCCTCTTCCTTCCCTTCCCTTTCTCCTTTCTCTTTTCTCTCCTTTGATTATCTCTTTCTCTTCTCTCTTAATCTTCTCTCTTCCCTCCATGCTTTACTGATTTTTTTCAGATTACTTGAAGACCTGAATCATATCTCCTCGTAGGCGCCACTGGAACAATCTCCCCTCAGAAGTAGTAATCTCGAATACCATCAACTCCTTTAAAAATCGAATCGACCGTCATTTCCTTGCGTCAGGAGTGAATTGAATACCGAGGTGCTGTCATGTGATCTGGGGCACCAAGCGAATGTCAAGCAGATTAAGGGTCGAATTATAAAACATTTCGCCGCCCAAGAACACAAATTTGCCAAGGCTTTCTTAAGAGTTGTGGGCATTTCCAGTAGTCTTATAGCCCTGGTGGTAGTGTGATCTTTCCTCTGTACCGTGAACCTAAAGAAACACTCATTAGACCCCGATTGACCCCCTCTTCGACCTTTAGAAATAGCTGATATGTGAAGGGAAAGTGTCTCATAATTCCGACCTGAATCACGTGAGCGGGCAACCTCGTAATGGGCCGATAGACTTTCCGTTGCCTGTATTTCCATGTTTCCTTCCTTTCTCCTTTCCCTTCCCCTTTTCCTCCTTTCTTCCCGTTCTCTTTCTTTCATTCATTCACTTTCTCCTTCTTCTTCCCTTACCTCGACCTCTGTTTAATCCCCGCTGTTACCTTTCACCTTTTCTTTTCTCCTCAAATCCCTTTTCTCCTCCATTACCCTTATCCTCTCTTTCCTTCCTCCTCTCTCACTCCCTTTCCTCCTCCTCCTCCTCCTCCTCTTCCTCTTTCACTATCCTTCCCCTCCTTCATTATTCACACCCTACATTTTGTTTTCTCTCTCCCCTCCATCCCCGTACTCTTCTCCCTCCCGTTCCTTCTCTCTCTCTCTCTCCTCCTCCTCCTCCTCCTCATCCTTCCAACCTTTTCAGAAACAGAGACTACAAGTTTGCTCAAAGAAGAGAGAAAGTTTTAACGAAAGAAAGGAAAAGTTCGACAATAGAACTCTTCAAGGAAATTTTCTAGGAAGGTAATGGGGAAAAAAACATAGAAAGAAGACAAGGGGAGGAAAATCAAGAGGAAAACAGAATGATCGATGAGGGTAAAAAGAGGGGTTAGAGGAAGACAAGAAAGAAAAGAAAGGGTAAAGAGGAAAAGAAAGAGGGAGATATAAGAAAAGAAAGAGGATGAAGAAGAAGAAAAGGAAGGTGAGAAGAAGATAGGTAAGGAGGAAGACAAAGAAGAGGAAGACAAGTTCAAAGGAAGAAAGGGAATGAGGAAGATAGAGAAAAAGAAAACACAGGGAAAGAGAAACGAGGAAGAAGAGAAAAGAGGAATACAAGAGGAAGAAAATTAAGAGGAAGACAGATTAATAGATGAGGGAAAAAAAGAACGGTTAGAGGAAGACAGAAAAAGAAGGAGAGGGAAGAAAAGAAAGAGGGTAAAGAAGAAAAGGGAGGTGAGAGGAAGAAAGGGAAAGAAGAAGACAAAGAAGAGGAAGACAAGTAAAAGGAAGAGGAAAAAGGTAGAAGGAAAGAGGAAAGAAGACAGGGAAACATGAACGAGGAAAAAGAGGAAAGAGGAAGACAAGGGAAGAAAATTAAGAGGAAAAAAGAAGACAGACTAATCGATAAGGAAAAAAGAAATGGTAAGAGGAAGTTAGAGAAATGGGAAAACAGAAGAAAAGAAAGAAGAAAAGAAAAGTGAGAAGACAGATAAATGATAGGGAAAAAGGAAAACAGAGAAGAAGGAAGAGAAAGAAAGGAAGGATAGTAAGAGGAATGAGAAGATGTAAAAGAAATTAAGAAAAGGACATAAAAATAAAGGAATAATGAGAAAGAAGAAAGGAAGACAGACACGAAATCAAGCGAATATCGTGAAGGAAGAAAGAAAGGAATATGAAATAAGAGACAAAGAAATAAGAAAGGAAGACAACAAAATAAAATAGAAAAAAAAAAGATGGAAATGTAGGAAATGAATGAAAGTAGAAATTATGACAGAATAAAGAGAATAAGAAGAAAAAGAAGAAAATAACAGACAAAATATTAAAGAAAGGATAAAAGAGGAAAGACAAAACACGAAGAAAAAACTAAAAATAAATGAAAACAAAATATGGAAGGAAAGAAAAGAGGAAAAGAGGAAAATAAACTAATGTTTCTCCTCTTTTTTTCTTAAGCGGGGAAAAAGAAATAACTAAAAATGTAAATAAAAAAGATAAAGAAAAGCAAAAGGAAGAAGAAAAAGAAAAGAAGAAAAAAAATCCCTCTTCCTCCTACTCCGCCTCCTCTTTTTCTTCCTCTTCTTCTTCTTCCTCTTCATTTTCTTCTTATGAGACGCGAAAAGCGGGAAATGATTTATGAATGATGTGTTGATTATGAAAAGACGCTGATGAGAGAGAGAGAGAGATTGTTACACTGGTGGCAGCGGTGGGATGAGAGAGATTGTTACACTGGTGGCGGTGGGATAGAGAGAGAGAGAGAAGCAAAGAAAAAGGGAGGCAATCTTAAAATGTGGATCTCCCTCTTTCCTTATACAAATTTCGACATCAAATATTCCTTTCTGATGCAAATTCTGACGAGGAGACAAAGAGAAAATATATATTGAAAAAGTTTTGGGTTTTAAGCGGATAAAAAATTGTTAATATAGTTACTCTGAGGATGAATAATGAGAGAGAGAGAGAAAGAGAGATGTCAGTATAATTATTTCTAAAATTTCGCAATGTCTCAAAGACTTAATCCTCTCTCTCTCTCTCTCTCTCTCTCTCTCTCTCTCTCTCTCTCTTCGGGATGTAATATCGTAATAACACACACACACACACACACACACACACACACACACACACACACACACATATACACACACACACACACACACACACACACACACACACACACACACACACACACACACAAACACACGCCAAAAATAGCTTTTCCTTTACCATATTACTTAGGTGTGTGTGTGTGTGTGTGTGTGTGTGTGTGAAACAAACAGAGCACACACACACACACACACACACACACGCACTCACCTTTGATGGGAGACAAGCACGGATTGGGCAACTAATCCAATCTGTCATTCATTCACGCACTAATGAAAAGTATTGGCCAATCATCCCTCCTCTTCCTCATCCTCCTCCTCCTCCTCCTTTTACCGTCATCCATCCTCCGCAATATCCTCATTTCCTCTCTTTTTGATCCAATTATCTTTCATTTATATTCTTCTTCTTCCTCCTCTTCCTCCTCCTCCTCCTCCTTTGTTTTCCTCTCCTTCCTTCACAATCTCCACATTTCTTCGGTTATAATCCATTTATCTTCATATTCATAATTTTTCTTATTTCTTTTCTTCCGTTCGTTTTTTCTCCTCTCCTTTCTCCTTCTCATTCGCTTTCTTCCTTTTTCTTCCTTTTCTAATCTATTTATCCCCATTTTCATATTTTCCTAGTTATTTTTCCTTCTTTCTCTCCCCCTTTTTCGTTCTTCCCATCTATCCTCCTCCCCTTTCTTCTTGTTTTCTTTTTCCTCCTTCTTTCTCATTAACCTAATTTCCTCTGTCTCTATTATTTAGGTTAGGTAAGGTAAGGTTAGGTTAGGTGAAGTCAGGTGGAGTTAGAACAGGTAGTAAGGTCAGGTCAGGTTAGATTTGGTAGTAAGTTTAAACAGGTCAGTGTCTTAGGCTAGTTACGTTAGGCAAGGTAATATGGTAAGGTCAGGTCAGGTCAGCTCAGATATTACGGTTAGTTTAAGAACAGGTAGATTGTTAGTTAATAAGGTCAGGTAAGGTTAGAAAAGGTAAGATTAAGTAAATTGCACAGGTCAGGAAAGGTAAGGGCAGGTAATAAGGTCAAATAAGGTTAGAAAATGTAAGGCCAGGTAAGGTCAGGTCAGGTAAGGTCAGGTAAGGTAAATGGTCAGATGATGTAGGGAAAGGTAAGAACAGGTAATTAGGTCAAGGTAAGGTCAGGTCAGGTAAGGTAAGGTCAGATAAGAACAAGTAAATAGTCAGGACAGGTAAGGTAAGCACAGGTAATCAGGTCAAGGCCAGGTAATGTCAGTCTTGAGGTCATAAGGTCACAATCGAGAAGAGGTCAAGGCGTTGCAGGATTTCCCGACGTCTAATAAGCGCAAGGGGATTAAGAGGGGGATTAAGGGGATGGAAGAGGATTGAAGTGGGCTCGATCTTGCCTTTCCACCTCCTCTTTATCTTCCTTCCTCTTTCGCTAAATTCTCCACTCTTCTTACATCTCCTCTTATTTCCTCTTTTTTTGTGTGTGTGTTCTCTTCTTCCTCCTCCTCCTAATATTCATCATCATTTCTTCTCTCCTCTTTCGCTAATTTCTTCTTTCCTCTTTTTTTGTGATTGCTTCCTCCTCCTCTTCCGTCATCATCATCATTTCTTCTTTCCTCTTTCACTAATTTCTCCATTCTTCTTTTAATCTCTTCTTCTTTCCTCTCTTTTTTTATTTGTGTGTTCTCTTTTTCCTCCTCCTCATCATCATCTTCATTCCTTCTTTCCTCTAATATTTCTTTTCATCTCCTATTCCTTAATCTTTTTTTTCTAATCTTTGTTTCCTTTTCACCTCTTTCTCCATTCCCTTTCTTTCTTTTTTTATCTTTCCGTTTCTTCTATCTCCTTTTCTTTAATCTTTTACTGATCTTTGTGTTCCCTTCTTTTTTTTCCCTCCTCCTTCTCCTCCTTTCTTTCTTTCTTTTTTCTAATAATTATCTGCCTTTCTTCCTATTATTCTTTTGCCTCGCCTCTGCTCTCTTTCTCTTCTCTGTTTTCTTTCGTTCCACTTCCTCCTCCTCCTCTTCCTCCTCCTCCTCCTCTCTTCATTTGTCTTTTCATCTCGTTGTCCGGCTTTCCATCTTCTCTTCCTCTCTTATTTCCTTTTTCCTTCCCTTTTGTTCCTCGTTGTCTCTTTCTTTCCCTTTTTCCCTCCCTCCTCTTCCTCGTTCTGTCTCTTTCTTTCCCTTTTTCCTTCCCTCCTCTTCCTCGTTCTGTCTCTTTCTTTCCCTTTATCCTTCCCTCCTCTTCCTCGTTCTGTCTCTTTCTTTCCCTTTATCCCTCCCTCCTCTTCCTCGTTCTGTCTCTTTCTTTCCCTTTTTCCTTCCCTCCTCTTCCTCGTTCTGTCTCTTTCTTTCCCTTTTTCCTTCCCTCCTCTTCCTCGTTCTGTCTCTTTCTTTCCCTTTTTCCTTCCCTCCTCTTCCTCGTTCTGTCTCTTTCCCTTTTTCCTTCCCTCCTCTTCCTCGTTCTGTCTCTTTCTTTTCCATTTTCCTTCCCTCCTGTTCCTCGTTCTGTCTCTTTCTGTTCCTCATCTTTATTCTTTTTCTCATTTTCCCCTTCTTTCATTTTCACGTTCCCCTCTCTTTCTTTCCATCTCCTCTTCCGTCCTTTTTCGTCCTTTTTTCCAATTTTTTTCCCTTACCCTTCCTTCCCGTACCCTTCCCTCCTACTTCCCACCTTCCCACTCTCTCTCTATATTACCAGCATTAACCACTACCTGCCCCACACCTGACAATTAATTATCTAATGGACTACAGGTGTGCCAGATCATTAGTGGGCATAATTACCTTAGGATGATCATTGCTACCTCTCTCTCTCTCTCTCTCTCTCTCTCTCTCTCTCTCTCTCTCTCTCTCTCTCTCTCTCTCTCTCTCTCTCTCTCTCTCTCTCTCTGTATCCCACCGCTGCCACCAGTGTTACAATTCTCTCTCTCTCTCTCTCTCTCTCTCTCTCTCTCTCTCTCTCTCTCTCTCTCTCTCTCTCTCTCTCTCTCTCTCTCTCTCTCTCTCTCTCTCTCTCTCTCTCTCTCTCTCTCTCTCTCAAATCTTCTAAACTTCATTAAACTAAGATGTACATTTATAATTTCTTCCTCTTTTTTTCCCTCCTCTCGTATTCTGCTTTTTTTCCCTTGTTTCCCTTTCCTCAAGTTAACTGATCCTTTTTTTTTTTTTTCCTAGTCCCGTTTTATTCATCTATTCTATTCGTCCAAGTTTCCCAATTCTCTATTTTTATTATTTTTTTTCGTAGGTTACACTCTTTTTTTCCATTCTCTCGTATTCTGCTTTTTTTTTTCCTTCGTTTCCCTTTCCTCAAGTTAACTCATTCTTTTTTCTTCTTTATTTTTCCTAGTCCCGTTTTATTCATCTATTCTATTCGTCTAAGTTTCCCAATTCTCTATTTTTATTATTTTTCCGTAGGTTACACTCTTTTTTTCCATTCTCTCGTATTCTGCTTTTTTTTTCCTTCGTTTCCCTTTCCTCAAGTTAACTCACTCTTTATTTCTTCTTTATTTTTCGTAGTCCCGTTTTATTCATCTATTCTATTCCTCTTAGTTTCCCTGTTCTCTATCTTTCCCTTTTTTCGTTGGTTACCCTCTATGGAGGTGCCTGATTTCCGACAGACCGACAGACCTATCTTTCGGACACTCCCCTTGACTGTTTTGTAGAAGCAGTGAGTAGCGGTTTGTTTGTTTTTTTCATTATTGTTTCTTTTATTTATTTATTTTTTTTTTTTTTGCCCTTGAAATGTTTCCTCTACTGTAAAAAAAAAATGAGTAGCGGGTTGTTGTTTTTTTCATTGTCTCCTTTTTTTTCTTTTTTTCTTTTTTGCCCTTGACCTGTTTAATCTACTGTAAAAAGAAAAGTGGTACAGATTTGCAACCATGACTTTACAAGATCATTGGG
>NC_066569.1:5590136-5615136 GCF_024679095.1 Eriocheir sinensis | reverse complement strand
CTTTTCATTCTCTCCTTCTCTCCCTTCTCCTCCCTTACCTAATCTCCCTCCTCTCACCCTTCCTTCCCTCCTTTTTCTCTCTCATTCTTTCTTTTACGTTCCCCTCGTCTCTCCTCCTCCTCCTCCTCCTCCTCCTCCTCCTCCCTCTTATTATATAGATAACACCATTAAATTTTTTGCAGGCATGATGTTATTTTTGGTTATTTTTTTTTTTTTTTTTGGTAAGCCTCCGAGCAACGTAAATCCATTGGTATTATTATTATTATTATTATTATTATTATTATTATTATTATTATTATTATTATTATTATTATTATTATTATTATTGTTGTTGTTATTTTCTCTATTTTTCTCTTTTTTTATTCTCTCCTTTTGCTCTTTTTTCCCAAACATTTATTTGCTTCGTATTTTATTTTCTTCTTTAATATCTACCTCTTATCTCCTTTTTCTTCTTCTTACTTTCCTTCCTTCCTTCATTTCTTATTTCTTTCTCTTTTTCCTTACTCCCTCCGTCTTCCTCCATTTTTTTTGTTCATTAATCTCTCATTTTCTTCTATCCTTCCTTCAATATTTTTTTCCTTTTTGTATTTTCTTCCTTATTTCCTTCTTTCCTCCTTCCTTAATCTCCTTTTCCTATTTTCTGTTATTCCTTTATCATTTGTTTCCTTCTTTCTGTCCTTCTGTCTTTCATTTCCTTCTTTTCTTTCTTCCTCCATATCAAATTTCTTTTTTTTTCATTTCTTACTTCATTTTTTCCCTTCCTTCTTTCTTTTCTTCTTCTGTCTCATCTCCTCCTTCTCTTCCTTCCTCTTTCTTATTTCCTTCCTTCCTTCCTTCCTTCCTTCCTTCCTATGCACCATTATGTCTTTTTAATTCCCTCCTACTCTCTCTCTCTCTCTCTCTCTCTCTCTCTCTCTCTCTCTCTCTCTCTCTCTCTCTCTCTCTCTCTCTCTCTCTCTCTCTCTCTCTCTCTCCACTTCTTTCCTTCCTCCCTTTCTTCCCACGCAATGCCATGTCCATCTCTTACCTCCTCCTCCTCCTCCTCCTCCTCCTCCTCCTCCTCCCCCTCCTCCTCCCCCTCCTCCTCCTCCTCCTTGGAAGTTTAGACACAAACGTATTTTTCTCTCGCTCTATCTTCGTTTTCTCTCCCTTCACCTCTTATCTCCCTCCATCTATCTCTCTTCTCTCTCTCTCTCTCTCTCTCTCTCTCTCTCTCTCTCTCTCTCTCTCTCTCTCTCTCTCTCTCTCTCTCTCTCTCTCTCTCTCTCTCTCTCTCTCTTTATTGGTGTAGCTTGCTGAAAAACGTGATATGGAAGCGAGAGAGAGAGAGAAGCAATGACACAGAGACAGACAGATGATCGAGAAAGCAAGAAGAACGAGTTTGCTCTCTCTCTCTCTCTCTCTCTCTCTCTCTCTCTCTCTCTCTCTCTCTCTCTCTCTCTCTCTCTCTCTCTCTCTCTCTCTCTCTCTCTCTCTCTCTCATCTTTTATGTATACAAACGACCATTTCGATTTCTATGTACGTGTGTATGTATGTGTGTATGTATGTATGTGTGTATGTATGTGTATGTATGTATGTATGTATATGTGAATGTATATATGTATGATGGCTGGAGGGTTCGTGTGTGTGTGTGTGTGTGTGTGTGTGTGTGTGTGTGTGTGTGTGTGTGTGTGTGTGTGTGTGTGTGTGTGTACCTTTCCTTTCCTCGCTCTAATATAATCTTTTTACTCTCTCTCTCTCTCTCTCTCTCTCTCTCTCTCTCTCTCTCTCTCTCTCTCTCTCTCTCTCTCTCTCTCTCTCTCTCTCTCTCTCTCTCTCTCTCTCTCTCTCTCTCATTCTTCACTCACTGACATTTTCTTTCCTTCCTTCTCCATAAATATGAAACACACACACACACACACACACACACACACACACACACACACACACACACACACACACACACACACACACACACACACACACACACACACACAGGCAAGTTTTCTTTCCGCATACGAATTCTATTAACTCTTTTTTTCTTTTCTTTCTCCTTCTCTCCTTCCTTCCTTTCTTCCTTCCTGTCTCGTTTAATTATTTTTTTCTTCATTTTCTTCCTTCTTCCTTCCTTCGTAACGGTATTTCTTCTTTTCTCTATTACATTGTCTTCCTTTTTGTCTTCTATTCTTTTCTTTTTCTTTTCTATTTCTCTTTCGTTTTCTTTTCTTCCTTTCTTCCTTATTCCCTTTTCTTCATTCAATTTACCTTCCTTCCTTCCCTCGCCTCCTTTTCTTCCCTCCTTTCCTTCCTCCTCTTCTTCCTCTTTTCTTCCTTTTTCTCACTTCACTTCCTTCCTTCCCTCGCCTCCTTTGCTTCCCTCCTTTCCTTCCTCCTCTTCTTCCTCTTTTCTTCCTTTTTCTCACTTCCCTTCTCCTCCTGTTTCCCTCCCTTACTTTCTTTTCTTCCTCCTTTTCCCCTTCTCTGTTTCTTTTCTTCTTTCTTTTCCTTCTTCATTCTCTTCCTTCCTTCTTCACAACGAAAGAAGAATTAGACCAAAAATGGGACCCTTGTTATTTTTTTTTTTACTTCCTTCTCTTTCTACGTTTATTCCTTCTTTCTCTCTTTCCTTCCTTCTTTCTTTCTTCTTTCCCTTCTTTATTCTCTTTCTTCCTTCCTCCTTCTTCACAACGAAAGAGGAATTAGACCATAAATAAGACCCTTTTTATTTTTTTCCTTCCTTCTCTTTCAACGTTTATTCCTTCTTTCTTTGTTTTCTTCTTCTCTTCCTCTCTTTTTTCCTTCTTTCCTCCCAACGAAGGAGAGATGAAGAAAAATAGAAAATAAGACCTTTACTTGTCCTCCTCTTCCTCCGTCTTCTTCCGATATTTTTTTTCTTCCTTTCCTTCTCTTCTTTCTTCCTTCCTTTCTTCCTTCTTCCAGACGACGAAAGTGAAATGAAAGAAGGCCGAGAAATATACAACATGAATATCAAGTTATCCTCATCATGTATTCCTCTCTCTCTCTCTCTCTCTCTCTCTCTCTCTCTCTCTCTCTCTCTCTCTCTCTCTCTCTCTCTCTCTCTCTCTCTCTCTCTCTCTCTCTCTCTCTCTCAAGTCTTGCTCTGTTTCTTGATTATCGACGGTTTTGGGATACTCTCTCTCTCTCTCTCTCTCTCTCTCTCTCTCTCTCTCTCTCTCTCTCTCTCTCTCTCTCTCTCTCTCTCTCTCTCTCTCTCTCTCTCTCTCTCTCTCTCTCTCTCTCTCTCTCGCAGTATCGGGAAAAGATTACAGTGCATCGAGACAGAGATTGGAAAGATAAAATAAATAAAAAGAAGGAAGAGGAAGAGGAAGAGGAGGAAAAGGAGGAGGAGGAGGAGGAGTGCAAAATAAAGTAGTTACCCTTTTAATTCAGTTTCTCCGAGCTCATAGAAAACGGAATGCGGGGAGGTGACTTCGGAGAGAGCCTTTTACGAAAATGAAATGGAATCTCTCTCTCTCTCTCTCTCTCTCTCTCTCTCTCTCTCTCTCTCTCTCTCTCTCTCTCTCTCTCTCTCTCTCTCTCTCTCTCTCTCTCTCTCTCTCTCTCTCTAATTTACTCACTTTTCTTCATATCTACATTTTGATGAAGTAAAAGAAAGTGAAAGTGGAAATGAAGAAGAATGAGGAGGAGGAGGAGAGGAGGAGGAGGAGGAGGAGGAAGAGGAGGAGGAGTTAGAAGAGAAAAAATAAATACGGAAGGAGCGTGGGAGCGTGGAGAGGAAATGAAAGGATTATATGAAGAGGAAGAGGAAGAGAAGGAGGAAGAAGAGGAGGAGGAAGAAGAAAAATGTGAGAAAGAAGAAAAAGATGAAGAAAGAAATGATATGAAGGAATAAGAAGAAGAAGAATGAGAGGAGGAGGAGGAGGAAGACAAGGAAGAGAAAAAAGAGGAGGAAGAAGAGATGAAGAAGAGGAAAAAATGAGATGTCGGAAGGAGAAAAGGAGAAGGAGAAAAGGAGGAAGAGAAAGAGAGGAGGAAGAGGAAAAGGAGGAAGAGATGAAAGAAAGAAAAATGATAAAGAAAGAGGAAAGAGGATGAAATTGTTGCTGGAGGAGGAGGAGGAGGAGGAGGAGGAGGAGGAGAAGGAGGAGGAAACTAGAGTAAGGGTATAACATTTTCCTCTCTTTTCCTCCTCTGTATTGCGGGACTCGAGTTTCCTCCTCCTCCTCCTCCTCTTCCTCCTCCTCTTCTTCCTCCTCCTGTTTACTTTTTTTTCCACCTTTTGTGATCTAATATAAGATTTATTTCCAGTCCATTGTTTGGGTTGAGCCTCTCTCTCTCTCTCTCTCTCTCTCTCTCTCTCTCTCTCTCTCTCTCTCTCTCTCTCTCTCTCTCTCTCTCTCTGCAAACCATTTCCTTCTTCTCTTCCCTCTTCCTCATTTATCTTTCTTTACCTTCAGCATCAACAACAAAACCATCTCTCTCTCTCTCTCTCTCTCTCTCTCTCTCTCTCTCTCTCTCTCTCTCTCTCTCTCTCTCTCTCTCTCTCTCTCTCTCTCTCTCTCTCCTCTGTATCCCACCGCTGCCACCAGTGTTACAATCTCTCTCTCTCTCTCTCTCTCTCTCTCTCTCTCTCTCTCTCTCTCTCTCTCTCTCTCTCTCTCTCTCTCTCTCTCTCTCTCTCTATCTCCGTAATTTGGTTTAGTCGTTCTCAATGTAAATAAAATAAGGTTTGAGTCTACCTTTGAGATGCCTTACTCTTTGTTCTGTCAAGAGAGAGAGAGAGAACAAAGAGGAAACGGGAAAATGGTTGCTGTGTGTATATAGACTTTGCCTGTCTGTCTGTTAGTCTGTCTGTTTGTGGATATTTGTTTCTTTTTGCCTGTTTCTCTTTTTTTTTTTTTTTTTTTTTGCTTGTTTGTTTACCTGTTTAATCTTTTGTTTATCTATTTCTCTAAGTCTGTCTATGTCTGTGTCTGTCTGTATGTCTGTCTAAGTGTCTTTCTATCTACGTCTATTTATGAACCTGTGTTAGTCTGCCTACCTTTTTTATACCTTTCTGAATGTCTGTTTATTTATCTATCTGTCTGTCTGTCTGTCTGTCTCTCTGTCTGTCTGTCTGTTGAGAATCGAGTCCTTTATACAGTCTATTCATGTTTTTATTTATTCTGTGTGTGTGTGTGTGTGTGTGTGTGTGTGTGTGTGTGTGTGTGTGTGTGTGTGTGTGTGTGTGTGTGTGTGTGTGTGTGTGTGTGTGTGTGTGTGTGTCCATCGGTCTGTCTGTCTGCCTGTAGTTCACTGTCACATTATCGTCCGACACCTCGATATTTCTCTAGGGTCTCTCTCTCTCTCTCTCTCTCTCTCTCTCTCTCTCTCTCTCTCTCTCTCTCTCTCTCTCTCTCTCTCTCTCTCTCTCTCTCTCTCTCTCTCCTCTGTATCCCACCGCTGCCACCAGTGTTACAATTTCTCTCTCTCTCTCTCTCTCTCTCTCTCTCTCTCTCTCTCTCTCTCTCTCTCTCTCTCTCTCTCTCTCTCTCTCTCTCTCTCTCTCTCTCTCTCTATCTCTCTCTCTCTCTCTCTCTCTCTCTCTCTCTCTCTCTCTCTCTCTCTCTCTCTCTCTCTCTCTCTCTCTCTCTCTCTCTCTCTCTCTCTCTCTCTCTCTCTCTCTCTCTCTCTCTCTCTCTCTCTCTCTCTCTCTCTCTCTCTCTCTCTCTCTCTCTCTCTCTCTCTCTCTCTCTCTCTCTCTCTCTCTCTCTCTTTGTATCCCACCGCTGCCACCAGTGTAAAATTTTCTCTCTCTCTCTCTCTCTCTCTCTCTCTCTCTCTCTCTCTCTCTCTCTCTCTCTCTCTCTCTCTCTCTCTCTCTCTCTCTCTCTCTCAATCGGCTTCCAAAACTAGTAACGTGAATGAAAATGGATCAAGATTCATGCAATTATGTACCTGTGCTGTGAGAGAGAGAGAGAGAATGGAGGAAAAAAGAGGCATATAAAGATAAAGAAAAAAAAAGATAAAGGAAATGATGAAGAAAAAGTAAGTGAAGGAAGGAAAAAAGAAAAGAATAAATCGGAAAAAAAGAGAAATAAACAAAAAATAAAAGAAAAATTAAAAAGGAAGAAAGCAAAAATAAAAAAAATTGTAAAAAAGTATCAGAGAGAGAGAGAGAGAGAGAGAGAGATCACTAAATATTCCCGCGAGTTACTTTGCCGAGAGAGCTCGGAATTTTTATTAAATTTATACACTTTTTAGATTACAAAATTCTTCTTTCGAGTCGGGTTTATCCTCTCTCTCTCTCTCTCTCTCTCTCTCTCTCTCTCTCTCTCTCTCTCTCTCTCTCTCTCTCTCTCTCTCTCTCTCTCTTCTTTTTTTCCTTACAGTAAAATCTTAATTCTTCTTCTTCTTCTTCTTCTTCTTCTTCTTCCTCATTATTCTCTTCCTCCTTCTGTAACTTCACACCTTCCGCCTCATATTCCCTTTGAGCCTCCTAATCCTCCTCCTCCTTCTCCTCCTCCTCCTCCTTTTTCTTCTTATTTCTCCTTCTCTTCCTCCTCGTGTAACTCCATTCCTCCTTACCTATATTTTCTTTCAGCTCCTTTTCCTCCTCTTACTCCTCTAACTCTCCTCCTCCTCCTCCTCCTCCTCCTCTTCCTCTTCGGCCGAAATCAAAATCTTTTAATGCTCAATTTGTAACTTCCTCCTCCTCCTCCTCCTCCTCCTCTTCCAAACTAATAAGACTTCGACACAGGGAATCAAAAAGGAAAAGATACGAGATTTGAAGAGAATGAAAAGAAAGGAAAGAAAATAGGGTGAAAAATGATAGGAATGGAAAGGGAATGAAAACGAAATGAGAAAAAGGAATAAAAAACGAATGGAATGAAAATAAAAAGTGAATCTTGGAAATAAATAAAAAATGTAAAGAACGAAACAGAAAAGGGAAGGAAAGAAAAACGAACAAAAAAAGGTGATTAAAAGGGAAACAATAAAAAAAACTGAAGAAATGAAAAAGAGAAAATTGAATGAAAGAAGGACGCAATGAAAACAAGAGGATGAAAAAGAATGGAATGGAGAAATAAGATATGAAAAAAAAGGGAATGAAAATGAAGACTGAGAAAATGGATTTGGAATAGAATGAAAAATATTGAAATTAAAACTCAAAGGAAAAAGAACAGATTGAGAAAAGGAATAAAGTGAAAAAAAAAGATGAAAAGAGAAATATCATTAATGGTATGATAAAGAAAAGAATGAAAAGAAAAAATGTTACACTGGTGGCAGCGGTGTGATACAGAGAGAGAGAGAGAGAGAGAGAGAGAGAGAGAGAGAGAGAGAGAGAGAGAGAAATATATTGTTAGAGAAATAGAACGATACAAAAGGATTAAAAACGAAATGTAAAAATATGAAAGAAAGAAAATAAAAAAATAGAATAATAAACAAAAAGGAAAACAAGAAAAACAAGACATCACAAAATAAAATAAAAACAAAAAAGGAATAAGAAAGAAAATAATATAAAGAAAAAACAAATCAACAAAAACAAAAAAAGAAAAAAAAGGACCAACTTCATCTCTCTGTGATGGGACGAAAAGAGCAAGAGAAGTGGCGGGAACAGGTACGCAATTAAAAGGGAGGAGATGGAGGAGGAGGAGGAGGAGGAGGAGGAGGAGGAGAAGGGGATGAGGCAGGAGAAGACACAAACACACCTTGACAACACGCCTGCAATATTCTTTAATTATCCTCCTCCTCTTCTTCCGTATACAGGTCTCCAAAACAACAGGCAGCAGACGACACTGCCCTGTACGAAGAGCTTCACTCATTAACGCAAAGTAAAGAAGCAATAATAATTAGGGACTTTAATTGCCCTAACATTGACTGGGGACAATTGACTGGAGATCAAGAGGGTAACAGGCTTACAGAAATGGTGGAGGACTCGTTCCTTACTCAAGTTGTAACTTAACCAACAAGAGAAAACAATCTGCTGGATCTGGTATTAGTAAGCGACCCCGACCTCATTCGCGACTGTGAAGTTGGTGAAAAAATTAACGGTTGCGATCACGATTTAATCCGTTTCAATGTCAACATAAGTCACAAACTCGTAGACAATCCGTCAGTGATGCCAGACTACAAAAAAGTATATTTCAACCTAGCCCGTGAGCTGCTTCCCTCTGCGACCTGGGACCAACTTCACCTAACCGACAATACAATCGACAACGATAAGCTTTTGGAAGTAGAAAAGGCTACAGTGCCTACGAAACCCAGGCGAGTAAATGGGGCCGTAGATCCACCATGGATGACCAGAGAAATAAAAAGGGCGGTAAACTTAAAAAAAAGAAATTATAACCTAATGAAAGAGAATGACACGGCCGAAGCCCGTACGCATTACCAAAACAGTCTCAGAGCTTGTCGCACCCTTATTCGGAGTAGTAAACGCAACTACGAAAAACAAATAGCGCGTGACATCAAGACAAACTCAAAAAAATTCTTCACATACATCAGATCGAAAAAGGAAGTAAAATCCAATATTGGTCCCCTGACAGACGAGACTGGAGCTGTAACTCAGGACAGTAAACAGATGGCCAGAATCCTCAACAGCAACTTCGCATCCGTATTCACAGTCGAGGACATCGAAACCATGTCCGAGAGCCCTGATCCGCCGAGGGGAATCACGCCCCTGAAAAATGACTCAATATGCGACCAAGAAGTGAAAGATTATTTGGATAAACTCGACACGAACAAATCAACAGGACCCGACGGTTTGTCCCCGCGGTTATTAAAAGAGCTTAAACAACAAATACTTCAACCACTCCCTAACATATTCAACCGGTCAGTTCAATTGAATAAGGTCCCGGAAGACTGGAAGATGGCGAACGTAACACCGATTTTCAAAAAAGGAGACAAAAGCGTTGCATTAAACTACAGGCCCATAAGTTTGACATCAGTGGTAGGAAAAATACTCGAAAAGATTATTAAAGACAAACTTGTTAAGTTTCTAGAAGACAATAATGTAATCTCCGACACCCAGCATGGCTTCAGAAACAAGCGCTCCTGCCAAACAAATTTATTAGACTTCTTCCAAGGTATATATAAGAACTGGGATGGCCACATCCCCAGTGATGTTATATACCTGGACTTTCAGAAAGCCTTCGACAAGGTACCGCACGAGCGACTCCTTAAGATACTGTACTCGGTGGGCATTGGAGCCAATCTGATCGCGTGGATAAGAGATTGGCTCACCGACAGAAAACAACGAGTACTACTCAACGGACAGCCTTCCGATTGGCTTCCAGTCACTAGTGGAGTGCCTCAAGGGTCAGTGCTGGGACCCATTCTCTTCATCATATATATCAACGACCTCGAATCAGGACTGAAATCCACAATATCGAAATTTGCTGATGACACTAAGATGGGGGGAAAGGCCCTCACAAAGACCGACTGCGAAATCATTCAGAAAGACCTCAATCACATTATCGAATGGTCGGAAAAATGGCAAATGTCCTTTAATGTTGAGAAATGCAAAGTCATGCACATTGGGTCCAGAAATAGTAACCACACATACATCATGAATGGGAGACCTCTGCAGGCGATGCAGGAGGAAAAGCATCTTGGAGTCACTCTCAGCGGGTGACCTGAAACACGCGAATCACTGTAAAAAAGCATACAACAAAGCCAACACTATGCTCGGGTTCATAGCGAGGAACTTCGAGTGTAAAACGCCAGACGTGATGTTATCCTTGTATAATTCCATGATAAGACCGCACCTCGAGTATGCAGTACAGTTCTGGTCTCCTAATTACAGAAAAGACATTGATTTACTGGAAAGGATTCAACGACGCGCCACGAAGATGATACCAACCTTAAGGGCTCAACCGTACGAGGAACGACTCAAGCGACTCAATCTCTTTACACTGGAGAAAAGATGCCTACGAGGGGATATGATTCAAGTCTTCAAGTATCTGAAAAAATTCAATAACGTCGATTACTCCAAATTCTTTGAACTGCAAACCAACCTAAGAACTAGAAATAACAGTTTACCCATTCAGTCTAGTCGATGTAACACAGACATCGGAAGGAGTTTCTTTTCAAACCGAGTCATCCGTCACTGGAACAATCTTCCTTCAGAAGTAGTAAATGCAAATACTATCAGCTCTTCATTATCTACGAGTTTGTGACATATGTTGACATTAAAACGGATTAAGTGGTGATCGCACCCATTAAGTTTCTCACCAACTGTACAGTCGCGAATGAGGTCGGGGTCGCTTACTAATACCAGATCCAGCAGATTGTTTTCTCTTGTTGGTTGAGTTACAACTTAAGTGAGGAACGAATCCTCCACCATTTCTATAAGCCTGTTACCCTCTTGATCTCCAGTCATCAGTCCCCAGTCAATGTTAGGGCAGTTAAAGTCCCCAATTATAATTGCTTCCTTGCTTTGTGTTAGAGAGTGAATCTCTTCGTAGAGGGCAGTGTCATCGGCTGCCTGTTGTTTTGGAGGCCTGTATACGGTTGCAGGTCTTAGTTTCTTGTTATTTGTGGCTATTTCCACATGGACAGAATCCTATTTCTCTGCGTCCTGTTGTCTATTTTCATGGCAGGGAGCGTCCTTGTTACGTAGCAATATACTAGAAGGAGGAGGAAGGGTGGATGAGGAGGTTATTTGGTTTAGTGTCTGTGTGTGTGTGTGTGTGTGTGTGTGTGTGTGTGTGTGTGTGTGTGTGTGTGTGTGTGTGTGTTATTGTTTTTTTGTGTGTGACTTTTCCTTCATTATCTTGTACTTCCTATTCTCCTCCTCCTTCTTCTCCTTCTACTTCCATTAACTCCACCTCTTCTTTTCCTCCTCCTCCTCCTCCTCCTCCTCCTTCTCTCTTCTTCATATGTTCACTAACTTCGCTTCTCCTCTTCTTCTTTTCCTCTTATTCATACCATCACTAATCCACCCTTTCTCCTCTTTCTCTTCTTCTTTTTCTTTCTCTTCTCATTAACAAACTCACACACCTTATAATCCTCTTTTTTTCTTCTTCCTCATCTTTATTCTTTCACTAACTCACTATCTTCTTCCTCTCTTCTAATTCATGCTATCACTAACCTTCCGTCTTTCTTCTTCTTCTTCATCTTCATCATTTTCTCACCAAACCTAATCCTCTACCTCCTTCTCCTTCTTCTAATCCTCCTCATCTTCATTCTTTCACTAACTCACTAACTTCTCCCTCTCCTCTTCTTCTTCATCTTCTTCACTTCCTCATCATACCTAATCCTCTACCTCCTTCTCCTTCTTCTTCTAATTCTCCTCATCTTCATTCTTTCACTAACTCACTAACTTCTCCCTCTCCTCTTCTTCATCTTCTTCATTTCCTCACCAAACCTAATCCTTTACCTCCTCCTTCTAATCCTCCCCATCTTCCTTCTTTCACTAACTCACTAACTTCTTCCTCTCCTCTTCTTACTCTTCTTCATCTTCTTCACTTCCTCACCAAACCGAATCTTCTACCTCCTCCTTCTTCTAATCCTCCTTCTTCTTCCCTTCCGTCAGGTCATCGTGTACCCCACCAAGTCCTCCATGCAGAAGGTCGGGGCGGTGGGCAGCCTGCTAGTGGTGTGGGTCCTTGCCTTCCTGCTCGCCCTGCCCAACTTCCTGTGGCGCAGACTGGATCACCACAGCGTCAACCTCCCGGGGATCGAAGTGGTGAGTTTCTGCTTCGAGGACTGGCCCTTCAGCCACGGCCGCGCCTACTACAGCATCGCGGTGATCGTCGTGCAGTACTGCCTCCCCATCCTCACCGTCTCCGTCGCCCACGCCAGGATATGCACGAAGTTGAAGTATAGGATGTCCAACGCCCCTAGCCGAGCCTCCAGAACCAGGAAGGAGGATGTGAGGATGCGGAAAACTAACACCCTCCTCGTCGCTATCGCCCTAATCTTCTGTCTCTCCTGGATGCCTTTAAACTTATACAACGTGATCGTCGACCTCCATAACCCATTCGGGGATAACACAGAGCTGATGCTGGTGGTCTACGCCGTCTGTCACATGGTCGGGATGTCCTCCGCTTGCTCGAATCCTCTCCTCTACGGCTGGCTCAACGACAACTTCAGAAAGGAGTTCATGGAGGTGTTTGATATCCTGTGCCCTTGCTGTGGGATCGGGGCGGCGCGGAACAGGATGGGGAGCGTTAGGACGAGTCGAGGGGGCCCCACGGTGAAGGATAGCCTGACGGGACCCCAGCACCACCACCCCGTTGTTCTGTACACCAAGGCGGCGGAGGAGCAGACGTCCAACGGAGTGTCCATGGACCTTCAGGAGCACGAGATGACCTTTATTTCGCAGGTGGTGACGACGACGACGCTGTAGGTGGGTGGACTCATTTATTTTTTTATTGATTTTATTTTTTTCTGATTATTTTTTCCTTTACTTATGAATGTTTTTTTTGTTTTTGTTTTTCTTGGGGGGGAGGTTTAGTGTTTGTTGTTTGTTATATACTGTAATTTTTTTCTCCTTCTTCTTCTTCTTCTTCTTCTTCTTCTTCTTTATTGATTTTATTTTTTCAGATTTTTTTTCCTTTATTTTGTTTTCCACGTTCCTTATTGTTTTGTTTTTGTTTTCTTATATTTTTTGTCTTTTTTATTTTAGTGTTTGTTGTTTGTTATATACTGTAATTTTCTCCTTCTTCGTCTTCTTCTTCTTCTTCTTCTTCTTCTTCTTCTTCTTCTTCTTCTTCATCTTCTTCTTCTTCTTCTTCTTCTTCTTCTTCCTCTTCTTCTTCTGTTTCCTATCGAATTTCAAGTGTTTTCCCGTCGCTTTCACTTTCTACCCTCCTCCTCCTCCTCCTCCTCCTCCTCCTCCTCCTCCACTTCACGTGTTTATCCTACTCCTGCTTCTTGATCCTCCTCTTCCTCCTCCTCCTCCTCTCTCTATTCTTCCTCTTTTTCTTTCTTCTCCACCTCCTCCTCCTCTCTCTGTTCTTCTTCCTCTTCTTTTCTTCTCATCCTCCACCTCCTCCTCTCTATGTATTTCCTCTTCTTTCCTCCTAATTTTCTTTCCTCCTATTCCTCCTCCTTCTCCTCCTCCTCTTTTTCCTTTTTCCTCTTCCTCTCCTCTTTGTCATCTTATTAACTTCTTTCCTCCTTCAAAACTTTTCACTTATCCTCTCTGTTTCTTTCTTCCTCTTTTTATAATTGTTCTTATTCTCCTCCTCCTCCTCCTCCTCCTCCTCCTATCCTTCCTCCTTCATTTGTTTTCCTCTCTCTGTTTCTCATTCCTCTATCTTTTTTTGTTGTTTTTGCATCATTCTCCTCCTCCTCCTCCTCCTCCTCCTCCTATTCAATTTTCTTCTTCCTCGTCTACTACTACTACTACTACTACTACTACTACTGCTACTACTACTACTACTACTACTACTACTACTACTACTACTACTGCTACTACTACTACTACTACGTCTACCAATGCGTCTACTTCCATTTAAAATTATAATAATGTTCTGTCAAAATCTGAAAGAGGATAAAGTGAAATTCCCTCCTCCTCCTCCTCCTCCTCCTCCTCCTCCTCCTCCTCCCTCAAAGCCGTGTCCTCTCATGTCAAATCCTTCTATATTCATTCCTCCTCCTCCTCCTCCTCCTCCTCCTCCTCCTCCTCCTCCTCTTGCTCCTTATCTATTCTTCCCTACCTTCCTATTTATCCCCTCCTCTCCCTCACCTCCCTTCTCTCCCTCCTTCCCTCCCTCCCTTCCTCCTTCCCTGTCATATTTTTAGCTTATCGTATTCGTATAACAACTATTATTATCAGTAGTAGTAGTAGTAGTAGTAGTAGTAGTAGTAGTAGTAGTAGTAGTAATGTGAAATCCAACCCTCTAATATTCTTTCTCTACCTCTAACCTAACCTACCTCTAACCTGTAACATATATATTCAGGTAATTACATACTTTACCTGTCACATTAGCCAGGTAAGTAGGGACTCTGCCTTCAGCATCTACGGGTAACTTGATTCAGGGGGCTTTCAACCCTTCAGGACCCGCCTTCGTAGACGCAAAATAGATTACAGGTTCCCCAGAGAAGAACTAAGATTAATGTGTGAGGGAGGGAGAGGGAGAAAGAGGGACCTTCATGCCTCCACGGTAGCCCATAGTGTATCAATTCAACAGAGAATGAGGGAGTGAGAAAGTATCAAGACTAGGCGGGTCAGCTAAGGTTAGGTTAGGTAAGGTTAGGTTAGGTTAGGTTAGGTTAGGTTAGGTTAGGTTAGGTTAGGTTAGGTTAGGCTGGGTTGGGCTGGGTCAGGTTAGATTAGATTAGATTAGAATAGATTTGAAATAGTTGCAGTAGTAGTAGTAGTAGTAGTAGTAGTAGTAGTAGTAGTAGTAGTAGTATATAAAATAACGGCCTAAAAATATAGTTCATGATAAAAGAATGAAAAAGAAATAAAAAACATAAAAGAAAAAAAAGAACGAGGAAAAGAATGGACACTACAACAACAACAACAACAACAACAACAACAACAACAACAACAACCATTAAGCTGACAGACATAAAATAGGGAACCTTTCAGGATTTCAATTTAGTGTGTGTGTGTGTGTGTGTGTGTGTGTGTGTGTGTGTGTGTGTGTGTGTGTGTGTGTGTGTGTGTGTGTGTGTGTGTGTGTGTGTGTGTGTGTGTGTGTGTGTGTAATCTGTCATCCAGGTAATCGAAATACAGGTGAAGAGGAGGAGGAGGAGGAGGAGGAGGAGGAGAAATAGAAGGAGGAGAAAAATGAAGATGCAAGAGGTGGAAAGGAAAATAAATAATAAAAAAAGTAGTAGTAGTAGTAGTAGTAGTAGTGGTAGTAGGTAGAGGTGGGTTAGGTTACCTGGGCCACCGTTCCCCCAAATATCATCAATCACCACACACCTTCCATTAGGGGGCAGACACACACACACACACACACACACACACACACACACACACACACAGAGGGGGGGGGAGGGGAGTGCAGAAAAGCAATATAATGAAAAACAGAAGAAGACGAATGAAAATAGTGATAGAAAGTAATAATAACGAATAGAGGAGAAGAAATAGAAAAAGAATTCAAAGGAAGGAAGAGGAAAAAGGAGCGATGAGAATAGTAAATAGAGATGGGGTAGAAAAGCAACATAATGGAAACAGAAGAAGAGGAATGGAAATAGTAATAGAAAGTGATAAAAACGAATAGAAGAGAAGAAATAGAAAAAGAATTGAAGGGAAGGAAGAGGAATAAGGAGAGATAAGAACAGTAAATAGAAGGAGGAGACAATAATAAAAGAATAAATAAAGAATAAATAAAAAAGATAAACGCATATGTTGACGCATTGAAAGAGAAGGAAAGAAAACAAAAAGAAAAGGAAGAAAAAGATGAAACTAATAATTTGTCTTTAGATCAAAACAAAACAAAAATGTGAAAAGAAAAACACGAGACACGAAAAAATAAGAAAAATAAGAAAATGAGAATATGAGAAAATAATAAAATAAAAATAAGAAAAAATGAGAATATTAAAAAAAAGAAAATAAGAAAATAAGAAAATGAGAGAATAAAAAATCAGAAAGATGAGAAATAAGAAAAAAATAAGAAAATAAGAAAGAAATAAGAAAAAAATGTTAATCAAAAGAAAATGAAAAGGAGAGAAAATGAAAAGGATAAGAAAAAATCAGAAAAAAAGGAAATGAGAAAAAGGGAAAAGGAAAATTAAGAAAAGTAAGAAAATAAGAAAAAATGAGACGAAACAAAAAAATGTCCTTAGATAAAATAAAACAATAAAAATAATCAAGTCACATCAAACAAATTAAAGAAAAAAATATATATAGAAAGAATTGTCTTACCAAACCCTTCAAAAATTTCTTACCGATTTTCTTTTTTTCTTTTTTATTAATACGAGAAGGAATCAACTTTTCTTATATAATTGTTACGTTCCCTCGGGATCTCTCTCTCTCTCTCTCTCTCTCTCTCTCTCTCTCTCTCTCTCTCTCTCTCTCTCTCTCTCTCTGAATTGAAAGGGCAAGGTTGGGAAGGGAAGGGAAGGGAAGGGAAGCGAAGGGAATGGGAGGGGAGGGAATGATATGGAGGGGAAGGGATTTAAGGGAAGGGAAGGGAAGGGAAGGGAAGGGGAGGGAGGGAGGAGGGAGGGAGGGAGGGAGGAGGGAAGGGAAGGGAAGGAAGGAAGGAAGGAAGGGAAGGAGGGAAGGATGGGAAGGAAGGGACGGGAAGGGAAGGGAAGGGAAGGGAAGGGAAGGGGAGGGGAGGGGGGAAGGGAAGGGAAGGGAAGGAAAGGGAAGGGAAGGGAAGGGAAGGGAAGGGAAGGAAAGGAAAGGGAAGATAAAGGAAGGGAAGGGAAAGGAAGGAAAGGGAAGGGAAAGGTAGAGAAGGAAAGGGAAAAGAAGATAAAGGAAGGGAAGAGAAGGGAAGGTAATTGTGGCTTGTCATTGTAATCCTTCATAGGAGAGGAGGAGGAGGAGGAGGAGGAGGAGGAAAGATGAAATATTAAATGTATTGGTATCACTCTTTCTTTATTACACACACACACACACACACACACACACACACACACACACACACACACACACACACACACACACCTTCTACCTTTCCTTCCTCCCCTTTCATCATTTTTCTCTTCCATTTTCTCCCTTCTCTTTTTTTTCTCTTCTTTTTCTCCCTCTCCTCTTTCTACCATTATCTCCTTCCTTCCTTCCTTCCTTCCTTCCTTCCTTCCTTTCTTCATTCATCTGCCTTTCTTCCTTCGTTCCACTGTCATTCTCTCCTTTTCCTTCCTCCTTTCCTTCTTTTCTTCCTCTCTTTCATTCTTCCAAATTTATCATCCCTCTCTCTGTCTACCTTTTCTTTATCTCTTTCCTTTCTCCCCCCTTTGTCTTCTCTTCCTCTCTTCTCTCCATCCTTTCCTACCTTCCCTCCATTCGGTCATTTCCTCCTCCTTTCCTTTACTCCATCTACATTTTCTCTTCTTTTTTCTCCCTTTTCTCCTTCCTTTCTTACTTTTCCTCCTTTTCCTATTTCTTTTATCAACCTTTCCTTCATCTACCCCTTCCTTCGTTTCCTATTCATTCCTTTTCTCCGTCCTTTCTTACCTTTCTTTCATTCCTTCCTTCTCTCCCTCCCTTCCTTCCTCCCTTCCTTCATCCATCAACACTTGCCTTCCTTCTTTCTTCCTTCCTTCTCTCCCTTCTTTCCTACCTTTCAATACCCTCTCGTTTTCTCTTTCCTTTCTTCTTCCTCTCTTCTCTCCCTCCTTCTCCTACCTTTCCTATCTTTCCTCCATTCCTTTATCACGTTTCTCTCTATCTACCCTTCTCTCTCTCCCTTCCCTCCTTACCTGCCTTCTTCCTGCCCCCAATCAAGACCGCGCAGGTAGACACAATAAACAGGTAACCTCTAATCAGTGTAAGAGGATGAGACTAACCCCACGCTAATGACCCACGGAGTACACCTGAGGAAGGGCAGGTGAAGGGGGGGAGGGGGGAGGGGAGGGGGAGAGGGGAAGGGAAGGGAAGGGAAAGGAGAGTGGTTGTAAGGGAAGGAGGGAAAGATGAAATGGAGAGTCGGGGTAAGGAAGGGTAGGGAAGGGAAGGGAAGGGAAGGGAGAGTGGGAGGGGGGAAGAGAAGGGAAGGGAAGGGAAGGGAAGGGAAGGGAGGGAGGGGGAAGGAAGGAAGGGAAGGAAGGAAGGGAAGGGAAGGGAGAGTGGGAGGGGGGAAGGGATGGGAAGGGAAGGGAAGGGAAGGGAAGGGAAGGGAAGGGAAGGAAGAGTGGGAGGGGGGAAGGGATGGGAAGGGAAGGGAAGAGAGGGGAAGGAAATGGAAGAGAGGAAGGGAAGGGAAGGGAAGGGAGCGAAAGGGTATAGGGGAGGAGGGGGAGAAGGAAGAATTGATAGAGTAAGGGAAGGAGGGAAGGGAAGGGAAGAGAAATAGAAGGGAAGAGAAGGGGAGTGAGGGGAAGGGAAGGGAAGGGAGAGGAAGGGAGTGTGCTGACTTCTCTGGCCCAATTAGCTTAACAGCAGTTGTAGGCAAGATGTTGGAGTCAATTATAGCCAGGAGCATTCAGGACCATCTTGAGAAGCATAGTTTAATTCATGACTCACAGCATGGGCTCACGAAAGGTAGGTCTTGCCTTACCAATCTGTTGTCCTTCTACACTAAAGTAATCGAGGCGGTTTAAAGAGATGAAAACTATGACATATTATATCTAGATTTCAGTAAAGCGTTCAACAAAGTTCCTCATCACCGGCTATTACTAAAATGACAGGCTCACGGCGTAGATGGTAAAGTTTTGAACTGGATCAGGGCGTGGCTTAGTGGTAGGAAGCAGAGAAGGCAAATCAATGGTAAAAAAATCTGAATGGGGCAGTGTTACGAGTGGCGTCCCTCAAGGGTCGGTGCTGGGTCCGCTGTTTTTTATCATTTACATCAATAACTTGGACACAGGAATTAGTAGTGATGTTAGAAAGTTCGCAGATGATACCAAGATCGGTAGAGTAATCCAGGCAGACCAGGACGCTAGCGTTCTCCAGGATGAGCTTGACAGACTTTATGATTGGGCGGGGAAGTGGCAGATGGAATTCAATGTCGGGAAGTGTAGCATTCTGAGTGTAGGTAGGAATAACCCCTCACACAATTACTCCTTATATGACACTCCTCTATGCAGGTCTGGGCGTGAGAGGGACTTAGGAGTCTTAGTGAGCACTGACCTTCGTCCAAGGGCCCAATGCATCCAGGCCAAGAATCGTGCAAACAGAGTACTTGGTTTCATCTCGAGGAGCGTGAGCAATAGGAGCGCTGAAGTCATCCTCAAACTTTACTTAGCTCTAGTTAGACCTCACCTTGATTACGCAGTCTAGTTCTGGTCCCCCTACTATAGAATGGATATCAAGATGTTAAAATCTGTACAGAGAAGGATGACAAAACGATTCAAGGTGTGAAAAACTTGCCCTATGAGGATAGACTTTAGCATTTAAATCTACACTCTCTGGAAAGGCACAGATTACGAGGAGACCTTATCGAAGTCTATAAATGGATGAAGGGCTTTAATAAAGGGGATGTCAACAGGGTTTTGATAGTAAAAGAGCCGGGTAGGACACGTAGCAATGGTTTTAAGTTAGACAAATTCAGATCAGCAAAGACATAGGCAAGAACTGATTCACCAATAGAGTGGTGATGAATGGAACAGGCTTGGGGGACATGTTGTGGGTGCCTATACCGTAGATACATTCAAGAAGAGGTTGGATAAATTCAAGGATAGTGAGGTAAGGTGCATTAGGTTTACAGGAGCTGACTTGTAAAGGCCAACCGACCTCTTGCAGACTCCTTACGCTCTTATGTTCTTATGTTCTTATTATTATTCTCTCTCTCTCTCTCTCTCTCTCTCTCTCTCTCTCTCTCTCTCTCTCTCTCTCTCTCTCTCTCTCTCTCTCTCTCGTCCCTTCCCTGAATTCTTGGGAATGTCAATTTTGCGCCGACGTAGGAGGAGGAGGAGGAGGAGGAAGAGGAGGAGGAGGAGGAGGAGGAGGAGGAGGAAGAGGAAGAGGAAGAGGAGGAAGAGGAGGAGGAGGAGGAGGAACGGGAAAAAGTGATAAGAAAATAATTAGTATAAAAAAGGAGGAGAGGAAAGAGGAAGGAGTAAAAATATAGGAGGAGGAGGAGGAGGAGGAGGAGGAGGAGGAGGAGGAGGAGGAGGGAAAATAAGAACATCTCCCACTGTTACCAATATGAAAAATACACCCTTCCCATTCTTGCAGCGCAGCCAACACAAAAAACAGCTGCTTTGCCTCAATAGTGTTACCAAGGCTACGAATACCCCCTTCCCCATCCCTCTGCAGCGTTGCCAACACCCTAGACACCCCCTTCCCACCCCATCAGCATTACCAACAGTCCCAACGTTGTCCTTCCCATTCCTCTGCAACATTGCCAATACCCCAGACACCCCCTTCACACCCCATCAGTATTACCAACAGCCCAGACCCCCCCCCTTCCCATCAGTATTACCAACACTCCGGACACCTTCCAATCCCATTAGTATTACCAAAATAATAAACGAACATAAAAAGACAAAAAATAGGAAAGAATAATATGAAAAAAATGTCTAAAAGGAAAAACAAGAAAAATAAATAAAATGTACCAGGAAGACATGAAAACAACAGAAAAAAAGGAAATAAACAATAAATCACAGTGACCATTCTTGACTTATAATAGTGAAGTTAAAATCCGCTTAGACATTGTGAATAATTTGTTTGTGTACTTACCAGGAGGCGATGGAGTGTGCGTGCGTGCGTGCGTGTGAGTGGTATTTTTCCAGAATTCTTCATTTCTTCATATTTGTTTTTCTTCCTTCCTTCGTGTCTCTGTTTCATTGTTTCATTGTCTGTTTCTTTCTATCACCATTTTTTTCCTTGTTTATTTTTGTGTTTGTTTGTTTGTTTGTTTGTGTCCCATTGTTTTCTTGTTTCCTTTCTTCCTTAATTCCTTTCACGTTATTTTTTCTTCGATTCTTTTATTCATTTCATTATTTGTTTCTTTGTTTGTTTGTTTGTTTGTTTGTTTGTTTGTTTGTGTCCTTTTGTTTTCCCATTTTCTTTCTTTCTTACTTCCTTTCACGTTGTTTTCTTTTTTATCTTCGTTTTCTTTAATTCATTTCACTATTTGTTTGTTTGTTTGTTTGTTTGTTTGTTTTCTTTCTTGCATTCACTATTTCCTATTCTTTTTGTTTGGTCTATTTCACGATTTTCTTGTTTGTTTTTCGTTTCGTTTTTTTTTCTTTTCTTTCTTTTTTTCAGTTTTTTTTCTTAGTTTATTGATTTCACTGTATGTTTGTTTGTTTGTTTGTTTGTTTTCTCTTTTCCTGGGTTTCTTTCTCGCACCATATTTTTTTTTTTGTTGTTTCTCTCGTAATTACTTTCATTTTCTTTTCACTGTTTTCACTTTTCACTTTTTTAGTATTTTCCAACAAACATTTTTTTCTTTTTTTCTTTTCCTAGTTTTCTTTCTCGCACCAGATTTTTTTTTCCCTCTGTTTCTCTCGTAATTACTTTCATTTTCTTTTCACTGTTTTCACTTTTCACTTTTTTAGTATTTTCCAACTAACATTTTTTTTTCTTTTTTACTTTTCCTAGTTTTCTTTCTCGCACCAGATCTTTTTTTCCCTCTGTTTTTCTCGTAATTACTTTCATTTTCTTTTCACCGTTTTCACTTTTCATTTTTTTTTTAGTATTTTTCAACTAACATTTTTTTTATTTTTTTCTTTTCCTAGTTTTCTTTCTCGCACCAATCTTTTTTTGTTGTTGTTTCTCTCGTAATTACTTTTCATTTCCTTTTCACTGTTTTCACTTTTCACTTTTTTTAGTATTTTCCAACAATTTTTTTTCCTAGTTTTCTTTCTCCCAACATATCTTTTTTTTTTGTTTCTCTCGTAATTACTTTTCATTTTCTTTTCACTGTTTTCACTTTTCACTTTTTTTAGTATTTTCCAACAATTTTTTTTTTCCTAGTTTTCTTTCTCGCAACATATCTTTTTTTTTTTGTTTCTCTCGTAATTACTTTCATTTTCTTTTCACCGTTTTCATTTTTCTTTTTTTTTTTAGTATTTTTCAACTAACATTTTTTTTCCTAGTTTTCTTTCTCGCACCATATATTTTTTTCCCTCTGTTTCTCTCGTAATTACTTTTCATTTTCTTTCCACCGTTTTCACTTTTCACTTTATTTCAGTATTTTTCAACTCTAACATTACGTTCGTCTGAAGAGGGAAAAAGAAATAATTAGTAGCCTACATATTATTTTACTTATCATTATTATTATTATTATTATTATTATTATTATTATTATTATTATTATTATTATTATATCACGTGTTTTTAAAGTCATTCCTGCCCTTAATGATCTCCTGATGATGATTATGATTACTACTACTACTACTACTACTACTCCTACTATTACTACTACTACTATGATTACTATTATTGGTAACACTACTATCGGGGTTTTAATCAACTTCCTCCTTCCCCTCTTCCTCTTCCTCTTCTTCTTCCTCCTCCTCCTCTTCCTCCTCCTTTCATCCTCCTCCTCTTATCCTCTCAACCTCCTGTTTCTATTAATCGAACAAAGACATCAAACAAACACACACACACACACACACACACACACACACACACACACACACACACACACGGCAGATTGCAGATTATAAAAAAAAAATCGAGGAAATAGAGAAATAAGAGAGAAATAGAAAAAAATAGAATAGTCTGCCATATCTTTTTACATAACCTGGAAAAATAAAAAAAAATAAAAAGTCCCCCTCCTCCCCTTTTCCCCTTCCCCAAACTCCAGGTAAGAGAAGGAGGTAAATTAAGGGCAGGTGAGAAGGGGTTGAAAGGTCACACCTGAGAACCTTACCTGAGCCGTGAGATGAAGTAATTGGAGCCAGGTATTTAAAAGGTAATTACGAAGAAAATGGGTGAAGGAAAAAGATTATGAGGGGAACTATATTATTTTTTTTTTACCTTATATTTTTTGGATTTTTTTTTTAAGGGGGGAACTTTTATTTTCATTTTTGTTTTGTTTTTTTTACTTTTTTCTTCTTTTTTTCTATATGTTTTTACAAGACTGGTAAGTGGACGTGTTTTTTTTTTTTTTCGGGGGGAGGGGGAAGAAGTAATAAGTTAGATTTGAAGTAGATTTTTACTTTTCTTTTCATATATTTTTTGTATCCATACTTCATCTACCATCTCCCTAACTACCTGTCTATCTAATTATCTATCTATCTAAATTTATCTACCTTTTATTTTTGGGTGTTTTTTAACCCATTGGATGCGGATTTCCTACAAGAAGACATCACCAAGCTAAGTCCTGCACCTTGGGAGGGGATATCCAGCACACCAATACCACATGGGAAACACTCCACTATCCACCACAGAGGCAGAGAAAGACCTGGGAGTGTATGTTACCAGGCTACCAGTGAAGGGATATCCAGCACACCAATACCACATGGGAAACACTCCACTATCCACCACAGAGGCAGAGAAAGACCTGGGAGTGTATGTTACCAGGCTACCAGTGAAGGGATATCCAGCACACCAATACCACATGGGAAACACTCCACTATCCACCACAGAGGCAGAAAGACCTGGGAGTGTATGTTACCAGGCTACCAGTGAAGGGATATCCAGCACACCAATACCACATGGGAAACACTCCACTATCCACCACAGAGGCAGAGAAAGACCTGGGATGTATTTTACCAGGCTACCAGTGAAGGGATATCCAGCACACCAATACCACATGGGAAACACTCCACTATCCACCACAGAGGCAGAGAAAGACCTGGGAGTGTATGTTACCAGGCTACCAGTGAAGGGATATCCAGCACACCAATACCACATGGGAAACACTCCACTATCCACCACAGAGGCAGAGAAAGACCTGGGAGTGTATGTTACCAGGCTACCAGTGAAGGGATATCCAGCACACCAGTACCACATGGGAAACACTCCACTATCCACCACAGAGGCAGAGAAAGACCTGGGGTGTATGTTACCAGGCTACCAGTGAAGGGATATCCAGCACACCAATACCACATGGGAAACACTCCACTATCCACCACAGAGGCAGAGAAAGACCTGGGAGTGTATGTTACCAGGCTACCAGTGAAGGGATATCCAGCACACCAGTACCACATGGGAAACACTCCACTATCCACCACAGAGGCAGAGAAAGACCTGGGAGTGTATGTTACCAGGCTACCAGTGAAGGGATATCCAGCACACCAATACCACATGGGAAACACTCCACTATCCACCACAGAGGCAGAGAAAGACCTGGGAGTGTATGTTACCAGGCTACCAGTGAAGGGATATCCAGCACACCAGTACCACATGGGAAACACTCCACTATCCACCACAGAGGCAGAGAAAGACCTGGGAGTGTATGTTACCAGGCTACCAGTGAAGGATATCCAGCACACCAATATCACATGGGAAACACTCCACTATCCACCACAGAGGCAGAGAAAGACCTGGGGTGTATGTTACCAGGCTACCAGTGAAGGGATATCCAGCACACCAATACCACATGGGAAACACTCCACTATCAACCACAGAGGCAGAGAAAGACCTGGGAGTGTATTTTACCAGGCTACCAGTGAAGGGATATCCAGCATACCAATACCACATGGGAAACACTCCACTATCCACCACAGAGGCAGAGAAAGACCTGGGAGTGTATGTTACCAGGCTACCAGTGAAGGGATATCCAGCACACCAATACCACATGGGAAACACTCCACTATCCACCACAGAGGCAGAGAAAGACCTGGGAGTGTATGTTACCAGGCTACCAGTGAAGGGATATCCAGCACACCAATACCACATGGGAAACACTCCACTATCCACCACAGAGGCAGAGAAAGACCTGGGAGTGTATGTTACCAGGCTACCAGTGAAGGGATATCCAGCACACCAGTACCACATGGGAAACACTCCACTATCCACCACAGAGGCAGAGAAAGACCTGGGAGTGTATGTTACCAGGCTACCAGTGAAGGGATATCCAGCACACCAATACCACATGGGAAACACTCCACTATCCACCACAGAGGCAGAGAAAGACCTGGGAGGGTATGTTACCTGGCTACTAGTGAAGGGATATCCAGCACACCAATACCACATGGGAAACACTCCACTATCCACCACAGAGGCAGAGAAAGACCTGGGAGTGTATGTTACCAGGCTACCAGTGAAGGGATATCCAGCACACCAGTACCACATGGGAAACACTCCACTATCCACCACAGAGGCAGAGAAAGACCTGGGAGTGTATGTTACCAGGCTACCAGTGAAGGGATATCCAGCACACCAATACCACATGGGAAACACTCCACTATCCACCACAGAGGCAGAGAAAGACCTGGGAGTGTATGTTACCAGGCTACCAGTGAAGGGATATCCAGCACACCAGTACCACATGGGAAACACTCACTATCCACCACAGAGGCAGAGAGAAAGACCTGGGAGTGTATGTTACCAGGCTACCAGTGAAGGGATATCCAGCACACCAATACC